>NC_141853.1:7867340-8170357 GCF_024713525.1 Acromyrmex echinatior | reverse complement strand
TACTACTCAGCATTTCCAGCTTTGCAATCTGTATCTTTCATAAAGACTTCACCACAGAAAGATAGAAACTTTGCCAACAGCAACAACAATAAAAACTACGAAATTAATTTGCACAATAAAAATAAAAGCGCTCGAAATAAGAAGACTAAAATGTCTATCGTATGTATTAAAATATCTTTTTTTATCTTTTTAAATTTTGTGTTATCAATATGATAATCTGTTTTTTCTTTCTTTTCCAGAACATCGAATCACAAAGATCAGAAGATAAAGAAAGCTTTGGATTTGCTAAATCAATGGAACGAGAAAGGGAAAAGGAACTCGATCAATTAAGATTAGCACAATTAAAAGCGAAGTTTGAGAGCTTAGAAGCACTTTGGAATTCAGTACCAGGCAATGCACAGGACACAGCTTCAATATGGGCAGCTCCGACACTTTCTATTCCTTCTGGACCTCTTTGGCCCACAGATACTACCAGGACAATCTTCACCTTACCCACTTCAGATAATGGCTACGCTACTGACACATCAAACCAAGAATCAATTATTGACGAATCACCGCTTATTCCATGGGACATTGATCTAATCAGCATTGAAGATAATGCAGATGAATGTAGCAATAAAGATAAAACAGGTCAGATATAAATTCATGGTACAATATATTAAAATTTAAGTTTTATATCAAAATAATATTTATAATTGAAAAATCTTAAATTTTAAATTTTCTTATTAGATTTTTATATTAGTAATTCATTGCAGATTACAATATAAGTTGGTTAGATTCGTTTTCGGATGGACCCTGGTGCTGGAGAGAATTTAACCGTAACTTATCTACAAACTTGTATTGTCCCAATGCTGAGACAGGTGACTGTTTCTTTCCAGTAGCATCAACCAAAACTCCACTTGGAGTTTGCAAGGAATCTCGTTCGAGTCTGAAGGTAAACAGCCTTCCAGAACCAGACGAGGATCTATTGACTTCCGCACGTACTCACTTTCGTCCGATAAAGGACGATGGCCACTGGGCAGATGGCACGACGTTTCCTGTGAATAATACAGTAGAACGCGTCGCTTATCGTAGATCTGAGTCAGGAAACTTATTGTACCTTCCTGGCGGAGAAAGCCCTTATATGGAGTACCGGGAGAATGACACGGTAGCATTGCCCGCGTCTACGAATTTAACACTAAAGTTTCGGGTACGTCAGTGTGACAAGAGCGTTCAAACTGAGCCCGTACGATCTCCAGTCAAACGTCGCATTCTCTCCGAACAAGATCATTTTCGCTATTCTCCAGTCGGAGCTGAAGATGCCGTTTTACAAGAACAAGAAAATATCGAAAAAGATTCTTTTGCTTTGGATCAACTTGGTTGGGTACAATCGAGTATACCTCTGCACAATGATAGAAAAAGGTAATGAATATCGTTAAAAAAACACGCATTGCGTGTGCAGTTAACAGAACGTATAATATCGCGTATATAAGAGAATACAATATTGCAAACTGGTAAGAGAAGCACGATTTTAGACTAATCAATTTTTTCTTATTAAATGAGTGAGAAATCAGCATTGTCAGATTCAAATATGAGATTTGCAGTAGTATGTATTACCTATCTACAATTGTATAATATAAGAAAAAAAAATCGATATTTAGATTTATATATCAAAAAAATATTGATATATGTATGATTTCTTCTAAGTGAGAAAAACTTTAATGGGAACAATTAAAATATAATATATGTCTATTTTTATTTATTAATTTCTCCCAGGAAAATATTCGAATGACTTTAACTCTTAAAAAAAAAAGTTGAAATTAGTTTTTCTTTAGGAAAGGTTATGTACAAATGATTAAAATGATGTTTAATGATTGAAAAATGCTAAAAACAAACGAAATATTACAACAATGATTTTGCTACAATATATGTCTTAAGCTTATTTATAATTCCAAAATATATTGTCTGGATAAAAATTTTACGGCACAATTTAGTTTTGTCATATTGCTATTGTATCTAATTATATACATGATATCTTTTTTCCGATAGAAGGCACAGTAGCAGCTTCGGATGCCAGCCACTGACGACTTTGCGTCCGTTGACCTTGTGAACCGGATAATGTAAGCTGCTAATAATATACTATATGACTGGAGATATTTGAGGTTTAGCTATACTTTTTTTTCGCAAGATAAAAAAGCGATTGATAGGATTGTGAATGGGGGTCCTCTTGGCATGTGGAATTTGTTATGCATGTATCCAAGAAGGCACGAGTAAACCCCATCGTCACTCGTAATAAGCAACATGCAATCGAAACAAAGCGAAACACGAGAATATTAACTATTCATTTAGGTAATTAATATTAACCCTTTGATGAGAGAGTAAAGAGGAAAGGAATACAAAAAAAGAAAAAAAGTGTATATGTTACACTCAGCGTTTCACGTTGCAAGAACGTTGAAGATGTAGTCCACGCTATTTCAGTTGTAGGTTGTTGATTACTTTGTGATTTTTGAGGAGCTTAGTACGCTGATTTTGTAGAAAATTATAGCAAGCAATTTTGTTTCTCACCCGACGTGCAGGCTAGAGTATCTACTTATCCGATTCATATCGAAAAGAAAATGAGAAACGAAAGTTACGAATCAGAAACAAATTAGAAAGGACAGTTGAGTACTTATTTTGAACGCCGCACGATTGCAGATCGGGTATTTAATTAAAGTGCTGTTCTATTTTCTTGTTGTTTTTCGTAATTATTAATGGATTATCTTAATCGTATTCCCCTATAATTATGATTTAACTCCCTAGAAGATTAATATATCCCCCTTCCAGAGTCCTTTCCTTCTCCCACGTTCCAAATATCCTTGTATCCATTGCTTTCCCTGTGCTCACCCTAAGAAAATCGAATAACTGAGAACATACGTGTAAAAAAAAAAAAATCGTGTATTTGAAAACACGCGCTTACCTTGCATAAGGTATGCGAAAAAAATACAAAAAATGTTACTTTAGCATGCAGATGCCTTTGAAACGAATGTTGAATGATGTTAATGCGTCGAAGGAATGTGTCACTTATAAACAACTCTGTCTTTAGGAAATAACGTGAAAGGAATATATGCAATGTAAAAAAAAAAGAAAAAAAGACGTTCGTCGTCTTTTGGCGAAATAATGTATGGAAAGGGTAAATAAAGGCATTGCAAAAATGAAAATTGTACATAAATTTTAAATCTTCCACTTCCATGCATTTATTATTTATCTCTTTCTCTCTATCCAAGAATTCCATAATTACTCTTTTTTTAAAGTTACCTAAAATCACAAATATTGCAGAATATGCTAAAAATATGCAAATGAATTTTATGAAAATGTTATATAATTGCTTTACTGTGCATCACACTGATATGAAAATTCATGAATCTTCATGAATTTTATCTAATAACTTATTAATATACAAAATTGACACGGTCATCTAGAATCGCTTTTATTCCTTTGTGCGACGGCTTTATACTTATTCTCTATATTCTACAAACGAATCCTTCCTGACAATTGCAATTCAAAATCTCGATCTAAATTGCGAAATTGTTTGAAAGCCGTGTGTAGGGGCAGGATGCAAATTAAACCGAATCGGCTTAATTGTCTTCGTCATTTTCATTTTTGAAGGCGTAGCTTGATTTAATTTGGTAACTTTTGCATGGTGCCGATAATACCAATACTCAAAGGCTAACGTGAGGCAAGCGAAAATGATACCCACGAAGATTACGAGGAACACACCGCCGATATTGTAAATACTAATACCATCACTCTGATCATTTTTTAAGTCACAGCTCTTTTTGATGGGATTGTTCTTCCACCATTTGTCCTTCAACCTCTCCAATCTCCTCATGTTCAACAGTATGAGAATCCTAAGAAAAGATTGATTTAAGGACGTTTGTCTTTTTTACGACAAAAAGATAAACGTTTTTATACATACGCGTTGTTAAATTGATCCTTCAGTGGTGATCCTTGTTGGACGGCGATAGCGTATGGTTTCCTTGAAAATTCCTCTCCGATTTGGGTCAAATCGCAATTTGTCATGACAAGATACTTGATAGTCGAAGCATCTTCGATAAAAGCGAATTCGTTATTCACGTACTCGTCCTCCTGTCGAATTCGCCTTAGTGCTTCATCGATATCGGCCGGAAAGCCGGTTTCTTTCATCGCTTGAAACATTTTTGTATATTTATCACTAACAGGATAATCCCAGACGGCTAATTTCGCTCTTTCTACGTCCGACAAGCTATCGTTCAAGCTCATATCTTTCCAAATTCTGTAATAATGTAAAATATATTTAGAAGAACGAATTTAGAAGCACAAAAAGATCTGATTGAGAAACAATCACTTACTCGTAAAAACGCGTCTCGATGTCCGCCATCCTCTGGAAATAAGAATACGCTGGCGACTTTTTGATAGGAGCATACTGTATTTTATACTGTTTGCTTAAATCGTCCAAGTTCTCGATAGGTATCTCCAACCTGGACACTGTAAGAAAAGCCGCCAAATTAGCCGTGTAGGATGCAATGATGATGAAACCAAAAAGCCACCATGTAGCCGCTACCAATCTTCCCGATAAATTTTTCGGTGCCTCTCCGCCACCCTGAGGAGTCAAAGAGGTCATACAAAACCAGAAGCACTCTCTGAGATTAAACTCCCTTTTCTCGTCGTCGTCCTTATATTTGTCACGGTTATTTTGATAACTATACGGCGACCAACGGTCGAACAGCCACATAAGGAAGCTGGTGAAGAAGTATGCCGCCAGTATGCAGAACCAGACATCGCTCTCCAGCACCGTGAGAAACTTGAAGAGCGACGTCGACGTCTTCGTTTTCTGCATCATGATCGACAGGCCGACCAAATCGTAAAAGGGTACCGTGAAGTCGACGACTTTTTCCCGTTCTGCCATGACCCAGAGCGAGCTCAGAGCGATGTCGGCGCGTTTGTCTATCAGCTCCTTCATCATTCCGTTCCAGCTACCATTCTCTTTCAACGAGCCGTACTCGCGGTCCTCCACTTCGCGTATCTCGTACTCGAACGGCACGGTCTCACAAATCGCTTTTAGCAGGTCGATACAGAAGCCGTACCATTTTTCAGTTTTATTATCGTACATTACGAAAGGTGGATGTTGCACGACAACCACTCTATAGCTCGTCACTGCGGTGTTATTCATGATCTTCTCGTTGGTGACCTTCGCAGAATGGAAATTCTCTCGATAGGCGAAGAATTACGGAACGTAAAATCAACACAGAATGACGATTGTCGAACTATCTCTGGGACTTCGAAGAGTGTATAAGAGGTAGTGCGAAGAACGAAATGAATAAACTAAATACGCAAAAGGGGTGTGCTTTCGTGACGCTTACGTGGCACGATATGATGCTCGAGTAAATAAAAGTATGTACGACCGTACGCTTTTGCCACCTTGAACTTTTCCCAGGATAGATAAGCGAGCGTCATTAGGGAACGACAGCGCGGCAGATATGACGGCAAGATATTAATGAAAAAACAATTTATGTTGAAGGAATGTCTTTCTTTTTTCAACAGAATTCCATCTTTTTTAACGAATATCTCATATTATAATATTACGATATTTATATATTTGTTAATACTCTTTGCGGGAAGTCAGTTTAATGCAAAATCGGCTTAAAAGTAAGCTCGAGTTTCAGCGCTATTTATTTGCCAGTTATTATACGAATGCAATCCAGATTAAACACGACTCGCAAACAAATGAATATCCAAGAAGAGCTCAATAAATTCCGACAACAGCTTTGATACAGTCACAATTCAATATTATAGTCAATTTGTTGTTTTTACCAGTTGCAGTTTCCAAATCTATCCATATAAGAGGATAATATAATATAAATGAGAAAAGAAATACCTGAACCATCGATCGCCTAAACGTCGCTCAGTCAGGCACGACGGTCAAGCGTGATCAATAATCCTTGGGTACATGGCCACTTGAGAATTGGAAGAAAAATCGAAGAAGCCGCAATATTGAAAACATCATAATTTAGAAAGAAAATTACTTGTGACATACGGAATTTTTTAATTTTTACAGCAATTGATTTTATCAAATGGATTACGAATAATTAGGAAGTTAATATATATCCGTGGATGTAGCCAGGATTTTATTTAGGTGGAGGAAGAAGAGAATCAAATTGAAACTTTTGAACTCAAAGGAGGAAAAGTAGTTGAGTGATATGAATTGGACTTATTTTGTCATTACGTATCTAACAGTCGATATCACGAGATCTGTTCTCATTTCAATGTTTATCATCTAATTTGTCAATTTGAGGATTAATTAATTCGAATGGTAAAAATTATATTTATCACCGCATTAATTTTATCAATTTGGAAATTAGATAAACACGACGGTAGAATTTTATTTTATATTTTACATTACATATTAATATTTGTCAATGATCCAAACCGAAGGGTTGAAACAAGGATATATCAAATTTGCTAAGATATTGTAATAAAGGAATGTTTACACATTTTAACAACTTGTGTTGGCTCTGATAAGTATTACACTTTTATTATTTTGTTTATATTATTATTTTTAATTAATTACTAACAGGTAAAACACATATATTTAATTTACTAATTTACTTTATTTTTTTTTAATTAGAAACTGATTGTTCGAACTGGAAAAATTGGAATTTATAACACTCGTCTTGGATTTTTAGAAAATCTATAACTTTCACCAATACTTCCTTTTTTTCTAAAATTAATTTCTTAAGAATACTCATTAAGCATAATCCGCTCAGGCGGTTTTAATTATTTCTGTTCTTTAAAATTTAGAAAGGAGGACGCATCCTCTCTACGCCCTTGTATATCTATTAATATATCGTCCTTCAACATTTTTACGTAACATGTTACGTCTAGTTTCAAGCACTGGGACTTACCTGCAAGGGCATCTCGATACCCGCCTGCCAATCTCCGCCCTCCTCTTTCAACGTAATCTTTTCTCGTTCAATATTTATCATGTACATGATCATTTTAAAGTCCGTATGATGTTCTCCATTTTTCTTTCCCCAACTAATGCCAGCGTATGTTGGCGTCATATTCTTTGAGACTGCCATCAGTTTAGCTAGAAAATCCAGACCTCTCGTCGGCGTGTTCGTCTCATCATAGCTATTGCAGTCGATGTGAGAGGGTTCCAAGGGCCAGTCACCATTGTCCAAAGCAGACTTCATCGCGCTGACACCCAACAGAGTTAAATCGTAATAAAAGGCGGATGTGATGAGCGGTTTCGGGAACTTTGCCCTTATAATAGATTCTGCTTGGTTTACATCGCTCACCGTCGGCATTTCTGGTTTCAGCAACAATATGGTAATGTTCTCACACGTGCAGCTCGGCCACATTTCTTCGTTCAGAGTTAAAATAAACCAACCGTACTTTCGTCCAGTGAAGCTCAATGAGTTCCCAACATTCAATAGCTTGTTGGTAGAATCTTCGTCGCCGAGTAGGAAATAGTTTACCACGTCCAAGTCTCGCAATTTTGATAATTGCTCCTTTACATTATCGACCGTATTCTGCAAATCGTTAATGATATGTCTGGTCGGCACATTCAGCAGTAAACTTTTATACTTGTGGATCATGACGAAGTCTTTTTTGTCGTAGAGAATGCCAGCATTGGTGATGTTCATCTGAATTGCCAATTGACGGATTGCTTCAGGCACAAGATCATTCGGTGACATTACCTGAAATGAAATACCGAACTACGAGAAACTACAAAAATATCTGAAGAACGTCTGAAGAATTTCGTAAGACAAGAAGAGACTATTATAGATTTCTTTTTTGTTGAGTAATTCTGACTTGGAATTTACAAATGCATACTTGTATTTCTGATCTATACAAAACAAGATATATAAATAATATTAAAACATTATATTAAACTACGGTGTGAACGCACAATAATTAAGAAATAAAGTCTAAGCGGTCAAGCTTGGATCTTTAGTACTGAAACAGTTCCATGTGAATTGATATATTACAAATCTATACCAAAAATATAAAATTATAATGTATTAGTCAAAGCAGATTGAATATATTTCACGTTATAATCATGTGTATCAGTGAGTACCATCTCTTATGAAAAAATAGACCTAACTAGGCGGTCCGAAATGATACTTAAATTGAGTGTTAACTCCCAATTAAACCTTCAATTTGAGGATTAACACTCAATTTGAGTGTTATTTCGGACCTTCATTGTTTAATTGAGTGTATATTTTTGCAAGATGTCCTACTGAAAAAAATCATGTCACAACGATACATAATGAAATCATTAAAACATGTAAATCACGTAACGAATTGTTCCAAATCATAATTTTTTTAAAATGACGTAAATTGAAAAAGCACATGATATTAAAAATAATTTTATTCATCATGATTTTATTATTGTCAAATTTTAAAAAATTGAATGATAGAAATAGAAGAAAAAAGAACATATTATGTGACTTTTCAGATTACATATAATAATTTTTAAAAAATCATATACTGATTTGGAACAATCCATTACATGATTTGTGTGTTTCAATTACATAATTTCATTATGCAATTGTGTAACGTGATTTCTTTCAATAGGATGTTTTTCGTTGCCAGAACTTTTACCAGGACTGGCAATTGGACATGATACCTGGATCAAGTAGTTTTTTTGATCAAGATCTAGGTCTCTCCAGTAGCGAATATCGCCCTCCTGACCAAATTGAGCGGATAAAGTCGGAACCCCCATGGCCGCGGTGAACGAACTCGAAGCTTCAGCACCCAGGTCGGCCATCGTCATATCCAGAATCAGATCCGGAACGGTCGCGCCGCCTTTACGGATAGCCGAGCTCCATGCGTTGCATATAGTCTCGAGACTCTCGGTGGAATCGCTCTCGTTAATTTGTACGGACCACACATTGCCCAGGTGACCCGAATACTTCTCTCCCAGAGTCTTCAAAGCGCTAGTCACGCTTACATTCGCCGCTTCATTCTTCCAACCATTAATTATAACTAATTGGGGGAAAAGCATTGCGCCGACGCGACGTGGCATGCAAGAAAAAAAGAGAAAGCAAAACCAAGTCAGACGATTAATCTTAAGACGTAACACCTTAGGGTGTTCTACTGCCTTAAATAATTCGAATCGTTAATGAGAAACTACAATCATGCGCTGTGAGACAAAAGCAATTATCGCGCATTGGATCGCTTGAAAAGCGTAATGGACTGGCCTAAAAAGCTGTTCTCGCCTTCGCAAATGGAATCTTTTCTTTCGTATATGCATAGAGTGTGGATTTGTTTCCTCTTTCAACGACATAGAGATGCTGCCAGTAACAATACGTCATTGTGTATCGATCGCATATATTATATGGTTATCGCGCCACGCAAGATTTTCCAATTAAACTTTCACAAATGAAACTTACAAACATTCACCGGTCTCGATTGAGTCGGTTTCTGTGTATGACCATCTGTCGTGTCTTCTACTCCGTGGACTGTAAAAGTTGTCGATAGAACGTATATCATGTAAATCTTGGCGATACAACAGTCGGATATCATGATTGCGAGAGAGTGGGCGTCTTCCGAATAACTGAGAGCTTCGAGTGAGCAGGATTCGAAGGAAAATGGCGAAGGTAATCAACTCGGTCTGAACGCGGAAGATATTTTCGATACAAATCGAAGCTTCGAACGTTGCGCGATATCACTTATTGGCGTTCTTTCACTCCTCGCGAGGGACATTGAAAGTGTATTCAGTTTCAGTTTGTTGATGCCGCAAAAGTTCGTCGCTTTAAGGAAACTCGGCAATAGTCCTCTGTGAGATTAACTGCAACTGCGTCTATATTGAGCTTAATATCGTTAATACGGTCTCGAAGCAAAGTGTCGTGTGTGGAACTAGGACGCTGGACTGCAGGCACGGCCTTCGCGGTCCAGTTACGACTCGAGGGTGGAAACCTCGATGGTAGCCGCTGCCGTTATGGCATCGTCGGGGAAACTTCCTCCCAGGGGAATTCTTTTCGGATCCGCCATACACTGATTGGAAATTCAAAGCGGATATTGCGCTTAGAAAGCGGTCAGCTGTCTACTGACAGGTCGGTTTGCAGACGGCTTCACTCCAGGGTGTCCTCCGGTTTATTTGTGTTTGTCCATCGGTTGCCGCGGGGATGACCCTAATCAATCGTAGTCAGCATATATGTGACAAGCGTGCCTATCATCTCCTCCTTTTAACGAAATTTTGACCAACATTCATTCATTATCATATATCGCGATATATGATACACGTAGCTCTTCGTCAATGCAATTCTATGCAAATAGTCAATGTGATCTTATCACTTATAGTTTATCTCTTTATCTTTGCTCTCATATCGTTGATAAATAAAGTATATATTAATTATTTCGATTAGAAATAATTATGTGATACAGGGCAACGACAGAATTGACATGTGAAATCAGGCCGGGAAAATTGAAATTGAATTCGTTCGAATTAAAGCAATCGAGGACGATTTGCACATGTCGAAAGAATGTGATTAGCTACCTATATACGGAAGAAGAGAATGATCGAGGATTTATATTTACACAATGGCTATTGAATTTGATACAATCGATCACTTTCATTTTATTCATTTGATATTTTTCTGAAATCGATTTAACCTGCTCGAAGGACTCCATTCCAAGCTTGTTAAAAATAGAGGAAGTTTACGCACCTTACGTGTATTTCTCTACATATTTTTTTATCGCAAGGATATCAGAGATTATAGAAAATAAGACCTGTGGCGATTATTATAAGTCTCGCAAAAATTATATAACGATAGAAATACAAGTACAAGAGGACTCGATTATAGTCATATAATACGCATTCGACAAATCGTGATTGCTATTCTATCGTGTATTTAATTAACGAATTTATATATATTATAAATATTTTATATATTTTCCTAGAGATTCCAAAATGAAAAAAAGAGATCGTCAAGAAGGCACATAACATTTTTATTTATTCAGGACAGAATCGAGAGAGAAATCGAATGTTACGTGACATCTCGTATTACATTTCTGTTAATATGTATAACTGTCATCGGAATGAATCTCACCCGTGACGGTGATTTATAATCCGTTAGAGTGCATTCCGCTCAAGTATTCAGTTTATGTGTACTATAAAGCGAGATTACTTCGTCAAGGTGCGTGACTCTCCGACACACTTGGTATCTCTTTTCCGACATGTTTGGTTTCTCATTTCAACGATATTTATTTTGCGTATTGCATTTACGACTCTTTCCTTCCGACAAAATGATAAAAAATTTATTGAAATATTTTCTACAGTAAACGCAGTAAATTTTTTCCACTATATTGCACTATATTGCACTATTTATACATTTTTAATAATTCTTAATTTATATGACATAATTAAAAGTTTCTTTTACACGACATCATGCGAACTTACTCAATCGAAGTTTACATTTCTTATCATGCAAATTGATCAGCTGCAAAAATAGTCAAAAACTATATTTTGTGGACCAGTAATATATAATTGCGCCATACGAAGTAAACTTTGGCCTTGACACACATGCAAACTATCGTGGTTAACGAGCAAACGGGATTACGAATCTCGAAATGTATAATTTAAGCACAATCAACTCGAAACCTTGCAATAATATCTAACTCCATCTGTGCCACGTTCAAGGCGTGAGATACGCACAGATATCGTGAGCGACGGCACTACTGAATGGTATGCTATTACACAACTCAATTATTATTATTACTATTATTATTACTCTCATTGTTATAAAATCTGAGATTTTTATTTTAGACAAGAAGTGAACAGTGATATTGACTTTACATTTTACGTATCTGAGAATTTTAGATCGAATATTAATTTTTATTAGATTTTTACTTCAACTTTTTAAAGATCAAATTTTTGAGGGATGAAAACATCTCACACAAACTAAACAAAGAAATATCATTCTCCAGTGGTATCCTTCCGCGTACGAAATTCATTTTGATGTTGTCCACTTTTTAACTATTCAGTTTTTTCAGCAACATTTTCGCCGTTACGTTTTTATCAGCAGTCACCTTTTTTATGTCTCTTGACCACGATAGTAATATATGTGAATAATATAACACAGCAAGAAACAATCTAATATAAGTGATATAATATAAGTGATAAGTAAAGGAATATAAAAATATTGCCGCATATTATTAAACATGAATCTTTAATTAATTTCGTATGTTTTCATTGGATTTTCATAACATTTTTTTCGCAGTCTTTATTACATTCCTCGAAGATTATTGTTTGTAAGATTTTGTAGGCGCGAAGTACAGAGAATGCAATAAAGAACAACAATATTATGAAATGCTTTTTTATTAATTTTTTTATATTTGAACGTTTTCTCTCAATAAATAATATTATCAAAAATATAACCATCACAGTCAATACTTATATTATTTATTGTATTATCCAAAATATTTATGTTTTTATAAATCATTTTATAAGTCATTTCATTACTCGCGAGTTATATTTCTGACATCCTATAATATTATATATTTTAACTTTCATTAACTTTGATGATTAATAATTAAATAAAGATTGATAATATTCTATATTTACATTCTTCAAATAAAGGAAAATGCAAAAGTTTTTAAATAATAAAACAATTTGCGTTAAATATAATAATGTATAGATAGCATTATTTACACATTTAATGAATTTATAAGACCAATGTGACTCTACATATAAGTAAAAAGGAATTATTGAGGATTCTTTTTTAATTCCAGAAGTGACGTGGGTTTATTTGACTTTTTAGTCGTTGTTTGGATAACAAAAATTCTGATGAGCAAAAACAATTCAACTTTTTCCATAAAGTAAAAAAAACATCATTATATTTGAAAATACAATCAGATCTTAATTCTTATCTATTATTGTAGTAATCTCGTATAAAAATGTTAAACAATTCAATTTTTTTAAATTACATTTGCACATTTGGATAAAAAATAAATTTAGTGTTTATTCTTTTTTTATATGATTTTTTATATCATTTCGATTTCTTAAAATTAATATTGATACCTTTTAATTAATAATATACATATAAATAAGTCTCATGGTGACAGGCTCAGTGTCAATAACTGTTACAGATTTTGACGTCAGTACCAGAGTTAATAGCAAATTTGTGAAATTCTTGACTCAATTGATATAATTTATTAGTATTTAGTATGTAATCTGTTTCGCAATTTTTCGCAGCTGTCATATTGAAGAGGAAGCCTACTTTCTTCATCACATTATAAATCTTTGTATATGTCTTCTCGACCAGTTAGCTTGCCCTTTTCATAATCTGGCGTACTTCCGTTCAAACTCATCTGTCTCTACAGACATTCTCGCGATTACTGAGGGTGTCCAACTAAAAGCAACTTCACTATGATCGATTTGCTCTTTTTACTTGGGTGAGATGAGCAGACTTACTCCCGTTGCTCAAACGAAAAATAAAGAGGTCATTTATGGTATTAATTAAATGTTGAACATGTCTTCCTTCCTTCTTTTGATTCTGTCATAACATTTAAAACCACGAAATTTTAATCATGTTCATATGTGAAAGTTGCAAATTTGTTAGTTAACTATAATCACCTACAGCGACAAAAGAGATAACATGGATTAATATCAAAGTGAATAAGCTTATGCTGAATTTCAAATATTAGTACGTTGCTGCAAGATACGTTGTTTCGTGTAATTAGAATGATCTCGGTTACAAGATTATTAATTAAATTTGCCAATATCGGCAAATTTAATGCTTTTAAACAATTCATCTGTATTATATCAGATTCAAAATACGATATATAGCTTTATATATTGAATTATAATTTATTAAAGCGAAACTATAGGTATATATCCTATTTCGAGGCAATTTAATTCGCAGGTAACTTGATCGACCATGTACAAATTTCGTATTATTCCAATTATTACCTTTCGATTTTAATGAACAATAATATTAATTATTAAAATATGGTATAGAATACGAAAATTTTCAATAATATTCTTTTTTGCACAAATAAAAGTTCTTCTAAATTTTTATAACACATATCTTGTAATATATTTGCGATATTTTTCTGTAACGTAAATATATTAGAAAAGGAAAAAGATCATAACGTAATAAATACATATGAACTGCGCATATTTTTATCTTTTAGCATCTGTGCTCCGTTAAAAAGAGACTGTAATATATTGAATTGCATCTCTTTTCAACTGATACTTTAAAGAGAGAGAAAGCGATGTGAATCAAACTACCTTTTTCTAAACAGTGACATTCTCACAGAAATACGCAGAGTCTACATTATACTTATTACTTCTATATATAACAATACCACAGCAGATATTGCAAATACATAATCGATACTACTATCCGTTGTCAGGACTCTAATAATTCTTTGTCGAAAGATTTTCTCTGTATCTCTGAAAAAAATATCGACTTGGATTATGACCGCTATCTGTTTTTCTTGTGCATATTGTCAATTTCTCTAGAGGAGTTATATAAACTCATCGTTTTTTAATTCATTAAACATCACTCTTGTTGAAATTCATATTGTAAATTAACTTTATTAATTAATAATATTTTTCCTTGTTAATTAAATAAGAACAAATAATAATAAGAAGAAATGTAAAGAATATTTCCACGATGTTCACACACGTTATTATTCAGAATTATTAAGAAGAATACCAATTACGATACTTCATTTAGTTGAATTTGTTCTTTATTAAATAGCATGAAACATTCCACAATGTAAAATTCACAATGTCAAATTATACTCAATTTGAATTATTTTTAATCGTCAGATCGTTACTCCGCTTGTTTACTCAATATGTCGTTAATTTAACTAAAACAATGAAGTTAATCAATTTAACTCAAGAAAAAATGTATTAAATTCAAAAGTTTATTATTTACTAAGTATGTACGTTAATGTAAACATTTACTTTAAAATTAATTATGAAAATATTTAATTGATTTATATTTTCACACACAAGAGAATTAAAAATAAGAAAATTCTATTTAACTCAAGGATTGAATTATCATTGTTCCTTCGATATATAACACTGTATTTTCAGATCAGCGAATTAAAAATATTCGATTTGTCTGCTTTCTGAGATTGTTTATCCTGATGTGCCACTCCAATACGTTACATTAAATTATCAAGTCTGAAGCGAGAATGTACACCGCTATGATGAAAGACGAATCTGAGGCGCCAGTGACCACCAATTTGCTCGACAGATTCTTGGGCATCGAACCGCAACTCTGCGGCATGATCGACATAATACAAAACCAAAAGCATTTCCTCAAATTCGTAAAGCGTGGATATTTCCCGAGTACATTTCCGTAGTATGCAAGAGCGGATAATTCTCGAACATATACATCTAAGATCGACAAGAAACATAGAGAAATTTATAGAGAAATTTAGACGTAGTGATCGTGAGAAATCAGAATACAGTGACCACTTGGGCTTTCAATCGTGATACCGTTATCTTTGTACAATATAGGTGAAGTTAACTGTCTATTCATGAGGGAAGGGAATCTTTAGAATGTATATATAGCTTCTGAAGATACATACCAAGCAGTTATGAACTGATATTTTGAACGCTTCGCACATTTATTGATATAACAATGTCATTAATGATAATTTAAGATCATAATTATAACCAATTTAAATCATTTTCAATCATTTCTATAAATCGCCATTGCTTCTATTAAATATACGTCGTTAATTTAATTGGAACGATAAAGTTAAACAATTTTACCCAAGAAAATATGTTAAATTCAACTCCAATGTTTATTATTATATTTACTAAATGTATATGTTGATATAGATGTTGTTTACGTTGAAATTAATTCATTTTGACATATGGAAGTTAAAAACAACAAAATGTTATTTAACTCAAAAAATTGGATTATCATTGCTACTTTGATATCTAAAGTCTATATTTTTTGTTCTGTCATATCGTTTGTTTAACCATTCATGTATCACTTAATTATAGAAGCCATCACTAGAGATTCTCGTGCGTCATAATCAAAATCTGCACTATCGCATTCAAGAGATCGATGAGATAACCGTAAAAGGTATTACAGCTGCTTGTATGTACACAACAAACAAACAGCGCATAAATGGTCATTACTACGTGATACAGCGACCTCGTGGTAACATTCATCTTACGGGCTTTCAAGCCCGCTAATTGCGTTGGAAATACTCGCGTGAGATCTCTGTAACTTGATAGAACCAGTCCTGGTTATTACATTTTGACTAATCCCCATTTATAAAGCTGCACTAACTAATTAGTGACATATATATGTATATTAATTTATCGGACAACGAATGTACGAAATAACAATATAACGTATTTCTCAAAATTACTAATTAATTTGAAAATTAAAGCTTGAATGATAAAAGATAATTCAAAAAAAATCTTAAAAGTACAAATCTTTAGATCGATGTCTTCTTCGTAGTAGGTTTTCAATCAAGTCGAGATTCGAGTATAAGTCGATATATACACGAATACATTGATTTATCGCTAAACTCACGATACTGACAAAGAATTTATTGAACGCGCCTTAATAAATTATCCCGTAAATATATATACATCACCTTAATGTCTGCACAATTCAATATCGAAAATATAAATTTATAGCTGAACGTGCAAACCTCAAAAGCCGACCAATTTTAGAACGATGCAAAATTAATTAATGCTGTATCTTAATTACTTCCCATTATTTGAAACATGTACATATGTGTTGGCCGTTATGATGCAACATGGGTAGAACAATACGAGTTTGCATTTATGCAGGTTAAAAGTTTCTGAAAGTTAAGTATGCGTGTACTGCGTATTTTTTTTTTTGTTTCGTCACTTGCCTGTCTGTTATTTTTTATTTTTCTCCAAGCGCGAAGTAATATACTATGCAAAATACGGGAAATGAAGACCAGTCGCACCAAAAGGTCTCACTTTTACGAAGGTGATTGTGAAATCTTCGCGGAAAACAATCTCTATGAGCTTTGCTTGTGTCTCTGTACTGGTTGCCTCCGGGATGATGCGGTCTGTGCTTATCTATACACCTCTATTTTTCCCTTTTTTTTTTTTTACAAAGTATCTTCCCTTCAATAATAGGACACTACAGATACACGCGGCTTGGTCGAACATTGTTTCTACGTACATTCCGCGGAAATTAGGACACGAGTACGCACGTGCACGTTTCCCGTATAACATGCAATTTCGTTCGGCATTAAGGTGACATTGTTATGATATTCTACATAGAACAACGTAAAATTTTTGATTCACATTGATGCGATCATTTATGACAACAGTCACATAGAGTATGTTTACTATACCCCAGAGGCAAAAGAATGTGAATTGCTGTAAATATGTTTTGTATGGATATCGTTTAATGTATTTTTTTCTTTTTTAATAACTGTTTTTTACAATCTTTAAATTTGCAATTCTATCGGTAATATCCAGAATAAAACAACGTTATATAAATTAAAATTATTAAGTTATTTCTTTGAAATACATGTACTGTTAAAACAACCTATCTAATGTTGTTATTCCATTTAATATTTGATTCTTTTTTATTTTTTTCATGAAATTGTGATTAAACCATATCCATGGTATATTTGAAAACATTATAATACTAATAAATTAAAAACCAATTAGTAATATGCAATTACATAATTTTTAATTACAATTATATAATTAATATGTAATAATTTACAATATATATATATGTTGTAAATTATTAATTAAATGATTTTAATTCGTGTATGAAAATACTCTAAATAGGCGTTTTCGTAAAAAGTATCAAGTGACCACTCCCAAGTTAAGAATTCTATCTTAGGAATTAATTTAATTACGTTGCTGGATTAGAAAGAAGACCGAATGTTAGAATAAATGTTGAAAATGATTACAAGTTATTAACTGCTTAATTTTTTAATATTTTAAAAATATTTTTTAGTATTTTTATACAGATAATATTTTCAGATTTTTCACATTCTTTCGCTCATTTTGTATTCAAAGTACTGACCGAGTATGTTCCTTATATAAAAGGCAAAGGACACGTTTAAGTATCACATCAAAAATATAGTAAAGTACAGAAATATGAGGAAATCCAAGTTTTAAGTCAAAAGATGGCAAATTCATGTAGTATGAATTGATGAAGAAAAAAAGATGAAAATTGAAGATTTCATAAATGTTAAAGCCTGCATGGCTAATTGCATTAATATTTCATATTCTGTATGTCGTGTAACACTGTGTACCTATCTTTCATTCCAGCACGACTAATATCGTAGCAGGGACATTTTTTAATTTTTATTATTTATTGAAGAAGTCTCATAATAGTAAATGTTTTTCAATCTGTCTTGCACGATCCAACTTTTACCAAAGAAAATTGAATCTTCACTGAACAAAAGAAAATTAAATTCTACCCAGAACCACCGAGTTGTATATGTTAAAGAATCGCGACGAACAAAGTTATTAGATACAATTTTCGCCAATTTAAAGCGACCACCGGTTTATTGGAAGAATAATGATCTGCTATTAACGTAAATTCTTTTTTAAAGTGACTGTGTGGATTAATTCTGCAATTTTTCTTTTTCCTCCTTTTTTTTGCCTGCAGTTATCTCGCATCAATTAATTTTTATTAAGTAATTTTTCAATATATATATATATCTAATTTCACTTTCAATGTGTAATTATAATTTATAAAAATATGTAACAATATATATATGTACATGAATGCATATTTTTATAAATTATAGTGTCGTCACGTTTGTCATTAATGCAATATTTACCATTAAATTTATTTTATTCACAACATGGACTAAATTTATAACTCGTTACATCGGTTTGCACGATCTTCTTCGAATTTACATAATAAAATTGATTTATTTAGTCGGTATATTAACAAAACTTGCAAACCTTTAATTACTATTCGGATCACTTCCTATTGCTTCTGATTAATTACAAAGTTCCGTCTTTGAGTATGATAATCTGGGAAAAAAACTCTTGAAAAATTTTCATTGCAATTAAAACATTGTGTATCATTTACTTGAAATTATTCTTAAGTTAAGATAATATATATATAATCATCATGAGAGAACGTAATCGCCACTAGTCGTGAATACGTGGTTATGTAAATCATGTCAATCAATTATTTGGAATTATCAGGCTGAAGATGCGAGAATTGTATGTAAAAGGATATAAGAAAATTTATAAATCGTTCTAATTGGTGTAAATGAAAAGCTGACGTGTTTTAGTACTGGACTTTTCCTGCAAGCGGCAATAAAACGAGTTGAAAGTTTCTAGTACGACGCGATAAAGGCAGCTGTCGTGAATATTAAAGCATCCAATATTAAACTTAGCCAACTCATAACTCCGGATATTTCATAATTTGCATGATTTAAGCAATTCTATAGAGTCCATTATCTAGAATGCCATTATATTGTCGAATAACAATTTTTTATCCATTAAAGAATGAATGCTATTCAATCTTTAGATGCCACAGTATACGTGAACAATACAATGGGTATGGTATTCCCAATTTGAATGCTTATAACATTCTTAAAAAAGGAACATTTAAATAATTTTCTTTTAATCGAAACTCCAAACATAAAGGAATATCTATATAATATTTGCTTGCCAAGCAAATATATATATATATATATATATCTTTATTAATAAAAATTGGAAACAATGAAGAAAACATTGAAAGAGTTGAATAATGCTATATTATAAAGATGTTGTTGATTATGTTTAAATTAATATTAAATAATTTGTTGAAAAAGATCATATTCGATATTTATCGCCTTTATATAAAAATTTATTATTATTAATAAATAACAAATTAGGAAACATTTATTGCTATTATTATAAGAAATAAAAGACTTGCTTATATATATATATATATATATATATATATATATATATGTGTATATATGGACACAAAATGAAATCCACGTAAGACGTGCCTTTCATTTCGTATTCAGCAAGTAATCGTGATAATTTCCACCTCACCCCCCCCCCCCCCGAGTACTTTGGTCACTCTTGAAACGAGCAAAAAGAAATCCATTAAAAAAAATTGGAGCAATTATCCGATCGATAAAAGCGCATTTAACCATAATAAAATCGTTGGAGGTGACGAAACAGTGAACGGTGGCCGACTCTGATGAAATTTGCGTGCGAGCTTCTTTTCGAAGTGCAGCTTACAACGAAATGCCTAGCGACGTATACGATCAAGCGTAATCGGTCTCGTGACGCTGCTCTCGTGAACGACGTTTACGTAGGGATACGCGATCCCTTTTTCGCGATATCGCGGATGTCGCGGAGACTGCGCTGCGCGAGATTGCACGAGGAAACGACTGGAGCTGATGGAAAACGCCCGAGTTTCGACATCGATTTGTATGCCGCGGTGCTCGCGTGTCCGCGGGACCTGGAAATGAACGAGTTTCACGAGTACGTTAATACCTCACTTAAGTGCCCGTGGATCGTCTATCACGCGGCGGAAGCCTGCCTTATTTAATTGCAAAATTCTTTGCGGATTCTTACGTGTGTATTAGTAGATGCTCGATCAAAACTACGCGCTTTAGATATTCAGCCAGAGAAAATTATTAGCGCGACGATAAGCAAAGCGACCCTCGAGACCTGTTCATTCATGCATATGAAAATATCGGAGTGCACACTCGCCTGATGAAATTAACCAGATTGTTAAATTATACGAGCGCACGTGAACTCATTTCATCAATCCAAGATATCCCTTCCTCTTCCTGAAAAATGCAAAAGGGATTTCACCATAGACTCTCACAGACGTTCAATAATATATTTGGCTTTTACGTACACGCAATGTAGTATCGTAATATTTATAAATCTTTATTTGAGTATTTCCTACTTTACTGGAATTTTTATGGTTATGATATAGCCAATGCTGTTATCCTTTGTTCAATCATTCTTTCCACTCTATTGATGATATATCGTTCCACATATAATATATAATATATAAGGGTGATATTTAGTAGGAACGAATGAAAAAAAAAAATTCTAAATAAGGTAAAACAAGATGTCTATCACGTTGCGTGTTACGTGCTTAAAAATTTAAATGAATTCATGGCTAATTGTTTATCAAAAATGTTAGTCAAAATGTTTTATTTTAATTAAATTATAAAACATGATTAAATGTATGACAAATAAAAAAATAATAGAGTTATATATTATATTAATGTAATTCGTGTAGAATATTAAAAAAAAAAAATTATTTTTATCATATTAAAAGAGCGCTCTTTGCTAAGTCCATTTTATACTCGTTTGCTTTGTGCGGCCGTTAGTCTTTCGTTTATTTTACATGTGTGTAAATTAAATTTTTCAAATACAGAGTGTTTTACAAAAAGGGCCTATTACGTTCTCTGAAGGGACTGTTATTTTAGTATGTGGGTTATATCATATAGAGGGAATTGCCACGTAACACGAACAATGCACGAAGCACTTGGCTTTTGTAACAATGCAACCCGAGACATGGCGCAGACGATTTTGCTAGCGTTTTTAGCGTCGCGTGCAAAGCGTCACGCGAAATATAATATTTCTCGTATAATCCGTCTTTAAAAAAAAAAGAGCAAACACTACCGAATCGTTAGTCCAAATGTACATTATATACGATATACGGCATATTTTAAAGGAGAATCTCACCAAAATAATTTATTATGCTTATGAATCATTACGTAAAAAACAAAGACAAAAGATAAAACAAGTGTACAAATTAACAACAATAAAATATATTTCCTGCAAATTAATAATGAAAATTAATAATGAAATAGATTGTACTCACATGTATATATATTCTTTTATTTTTCTCTTTCTATTCGATCGCACAACAGGCGCACAAAATTCTGAAGGAATCCACAGTGAACATTGCGTAAAATCCATAATACCGTACAACATTGTTTATTTCAATATTTCATTGGTATTCGTACACATCCATCTCACACATAATAGTTTAAAATTAACGACGAGCTTTTACCATACACCACGCACCTATGCAAGAATTAATACGTAGATAATAATTTAAATAGTAACATATATTTCGGTATTAAAGAACGCGCAATAAGAATTACGATTTAAAAAAATTATTGAGTCGGTCGCACATCAATGCTATGTATGGCCGGAAGTTGTTTCAAAATTCGTAAACTGTGTTACATAATATCTGAAATTTACAAGTCGCGTATGTACCTTTCTAAATGATATTATTCGGCATTCACGCAGATATTTTATTGCTCCACGTGTGTCTAGCATAAATTCTGTCATCAATTGAAATAAATGTCTTCCTGCTACCAATGTTTATCGCGGTGTACATAATTAGATATATAATCGTCCATCGATTCGATGCACTCATTACTCGAACATCGGTCACTCACTGTGCATATACGCATGACAGTATGTCCGGCTTGTTTATTAATTGATTTTACATGCACACATCCAAGCGGCAGGCTCACATGATTGCTCGTTCGATTTGCAAATTTGCACATTCCAAAGATGCAAGCGGAGTTCCTCCCAGAGATTTCTTCTTGTAATCCTTGTCTCGAAATTTTTATTAACGCAAATGTTGTGTAATGCTGTAACCATGTAAATTCGCCGTTCGTTTTGCGCTTGCATCGCAAGCTTCTCTATTTTTCCCAAGTGATGGATTACAAGCAGATCAAATAAATATTACATTCATCCCACGCTCGAAATATTCGTAGAAACAACGACTACACTTGAAATGTACATATAAATCTAGAGAACGAGCACCGTAATGAAAAAGGGGAGATTTATACAAACATGATTCACGGAAGCTTCGAATTTTTTCGCTACATCCAATTCGAGGAAAACCTACAAGCTGACGTAAACAAAATATTTATTAGATATAATTAAATATGCTTATTAGGAAGAACTACTTTATGAAACGTAAGCTGTTAATTTAACGACTTACTTAATTTATAATTATAAATTAAAATTAATAATTTATGGTACTGTTCATTGTACAAATAATTTTATTTATCATTGCAAATGGCTTTCTTGGTAAAAACATTTTTTCAGAAATCTTTGTAGATCTCCTACGTGGAGATTTTTTGGATTTTGTAGTTGTAAAACGATGATAACAGTGGTCTACTTGAATCGAAGTAGTATAGCAATTCAATAGACGTTATTTTTCATTAAATTTAACATCGAGATGAAGAACGTGTTTTGCCAAGAACGTTATATCACACTAGGCATTATTCGTTTTTTGCACCAATCTAGATTGTATCTATTGTAACCAGCCTATTTTCTATTTTCATTTAAATTCAAAAATATTCCTTTTATTCCTCTCTCTCTGAGTATTGCATTTTTTTCTCGCGCCCTGTGATAAAACATACGATTTCTCTTTCTGCGATACACATATGCGTCACCCGTATTTTTCCGAACGTAAAATAACACAACATGCAGACGATTCGAATCTTCCACTCTTCTACAAAAATTTTGATATTTTTATAAATATTTTTAAATATTATTAATGATATTTTTAAAAAAATTAATTATTCATAACGAATGCGATAAAATCGTCAGAAATCATATTGTGAACACGACAACTATGGAATGCTACAATACGCCGTTTTTATCTATCGGACGAGAATTTACATCTTGATTTTTTTCTGAAAAAAAAAAGAAATTATTTCCTTTCGCAGACATGGAAGAAGTTCGAAGATTGTGCGAGAAATAACTCTCTGAACTGGGACACAGGAAAGCTCCGCTGGCAATGTTACCACGTACAGAAACGAGTATCGCTGTATTGCTATACTTGTAAATCACAACCAACCGAGTATCAGTTTATCAACTAGGTGTGTGTATATATATATATATATATATATCTTTTTATTTATCATACGTATCTAGAACTGTATTTTTTGTATCGAGCGACCAGGCTCGACAACGTGAAATTCTCGCACGTCGTGAATCGTTTCGCGGCATCCAAAATATTACTTGAAAAATTATTAACAACCCTGTCATTTGAAAAGAAAGATCACTCGACTTAAATTTTAAGGGAGAAAATTGAGATGAGCTGCGTACCGATTCGCGAAACACCTATGCGAGAATCGCACTGCTGATACGTATGTACATTATATAATGCGCGATATAATATACAATACATAATATAATATTATAAACTACACATTTTGAGATTCCTACCCAAGATATCGGCATTCGAAGGATCCAATGCTGTCTCATATAACAAGATAACGTGAGAAAGACAACAATGAAAAGAAAGATCATATATAATGCAGAGGAGAAAAATGCTGTAATATAACCTTTACATCTTTTTCTATCGAGTTAAAACGTAATAAATACGTTATTTTGGCACTTATTACCTAATATCATTGCGAAAAAAATAGGAGAGAAAAATATGTTTTTTTTTTGTTCAAATTTTCATATTTTATAAAAAAAGAATAAAAAAGGGTGAAAAAGAACATCGGAAAAAATATCGATCAGTTAGCTTTACAAATCAAATTTTCTCTTTATTCCAATATACGCAAAAGAATCGAATTAAATTTCTACCTCGGGGGACACGCTAGATTTTACATCAAACGTCACAACGGAAATTTCGTTTAAATAAAAAACGACAGCGTTTAGACGTACACAAAGACACGGATTTTTCACGCAAATGGGATTCATGCGGTAACTTCGATGAAAACGTAATCTCATTTATGTCAACTCGCGGCCAAGTTTGCAAGTTTAGAACTACCTACTGACAGCATTTTGAAGATTACGACGAAAAAAAGAATGCGATTTTTAAAAACGATCGGAGCCTCATAATGTCGATTCTCTCTCTCTCTCTCTCTCTCTCTCTCTCTGTCTCTCTCTCTCTCTCGCTCTCGCTCTCGCTCTCTTGGGTAGGAGGCAACGCAGCATCGAAGAGTATAACTCGAGTAAAGAAATGTTCCCTATCCTAGTAATTAAAAATCTTACGTCGTTCGTAGCACGGCTACGAACGTGTTCTCACAACCTTATCACAACCTTATTATAGAGTGCCCTGGTGACGAGCTTACCACCGAGTCGTATTAATCGTCCGATCTATTTTCTTCGTCCTTCTCACCTGGAATTCATTTCAATCTGTCTGTTTGGCGCGGCACTCGAGGAGATGGCGATTTTCTCGCCGTCTGTTCCCTCGTTTTTTTTTACCCTTAAAGATACTTTAAATTGTATTGTGGTCATATAAATAGTACTTCGCATATGTCAAAGTATACGGATGTGTGTGTAAGTATGTGTGTACGTGTGTGCATGTACGCAGATCTACATGGTATCCCGTAATCACCTCGATGCCTCATTGAACGATAGAAACATACAGAAGACCGGATATATTCACTCAACAGTTGTATTCTTCAAAACCACTCTTAATAATGAAAAGTTTCGACGAATCACTTCCGATTTTATGTTTGCCTGAAGAATTTTCAATGAAACAGAAGTTTCCAATATACAAGCCTCCCGTTCGATACTTTCGTGTGAAATGACAAAAGTTAGAGTTTTTCAACTTTCAGAGGAATGTATATTGTATAAACGAGTAACGAACGCTCATTCTATTGATTATATTATTTGTAACTGTAAATATGTTTCGGCAACGAATTAAGATGAAGATGTAAGTAAACGACGATGCAGCCATCCAGGGTCGCGAAAGTTAAAGTGTTAAAAAGTTGAAAATGAACGCTGGAGCGCGCCATCCGGGTACTGAAGAAAAATCGGCTATTAATAAACTAATAGGGCTGTCATTATAATAAATAGCGGTGATTCCGGGAAACTTTTGTAGCGCTACGTGACGATATTATCGCGTGTCAACGTGAATACGTTGGGAGGCGGTTTAAAGTGAGATTTTATATGACGCGCGGCGCGGCCACGACCGTGCGAGTCTTGAAACCGCAGAGATTGTGTGTGCAGGTCGGCGTTGTTAACGTCACGCTCCGAATAAACGACCGCCTCGGTGGTGACGAACAAATGCCTCTTACGTTGTTTCCTTACGCTACGCGCCTCGCGATTGAGGCTTATGGATTAGGACTATTAATTATTCACAACCGTAATACTTGTTGCAATTGTTAACGTTCGGTGGACGTACGCACGTCTACCGGATCTATCTAAAACGCACGTACGATTATTTCTCCGTTGTCGTTGGTAGAAGAAAAAGCACGTCTCCTTCTTTCTCGTCTCGCCGACGAGCTAAATCGTCAGACAGTTACTTGATGACGTTCTACGGAAATATTTGCGCTCGTGCGTCGAGAAGACGGAAACTCTGTGCGCGACGAGGAAAGAAACGACAATGGCTTCTCGCGAGACCTCCTCCGATGACCCCGATTCCATTACAATCCGGTATCGAGGATTATTGATTTAATGATAAATCTCAATTATACGCTCATGGGAGCTAATTCAATCATTAATCATTTTCCAGCACAGCTAGATTGATCATCGAAGCCACAGAAGGAAAGAAACGACGGTTATAGCTTCTTGCGAGACCTCCTCGATGACCTCGATTCTATTACAATTCTGATATCGAGCATTATATCGATTTAATGATAAATCTCATTTATACGATCACGAGAGCTAATTCGATCATTAATCATCTTGCAGCACAGCTAGATTGATCATCGAAAAGATGATCCAAACCATAGAAGAGAGAAAATTCATACAGGATTGACGAAATTTTACATAATGATATTCGGGAAAAGTGGTCGCCGGCCAACACAGGAAGCATAATTTCCTTTATCACTCCCGCAAAAAGTTTCCCTTCAACTTTCTCCCTTGAAAGCACTTCAGGGTCGGATTAGCCACCGGCTCGGCTGCCAATCTTGATTGCGATGCGCTTCGTAAATTTCTAGGATGAAACCATCCATTTTCTCGACGTTTTCTTAGGATTCCTGATAAATTTTCAGGGAAGTACCGACGGTAAGTGCACATCGTTCTTCGGGCTCTCTCGAAGCCACGGCAATCCGTTATACTAGTTGAAGAAAATTTTCAAGATTCTTATGGCGTTCAACTTTTCGTTCCATAAAAAAAGAAATTTACTTTGAAAGTCATGTAATAATTCAAAAACTTTGTGAATGTTTGATTTAGGAGTCAAGTATATTAGCGATAGATTAATTGGTTCTACCAATTCCAATAATTTTCGCGAAAACAATCTTTAATCTTTCGTTATGTACGTTTACGACATCAAAATTTACTGTCTGAGAAAATTTGCGTATATTTCTCTCTTCTTACGACATAAATGATAGTTGTAATACGTTTCTTTGATATAAAGAATTATGGCCGTGCTTTCTTCATCGCTACTCACCGGATAAACATAATTATTCAGGTTAATAGGATCGATACCTTAATTAAACGTGGTAAAGGAAAATAAATTATCAAGTTTCGTAGAGTTAGTTCGTAACTTGGTATAAAACGGTAATAATCCTGCGAATTTACTGATAACTTACTTACTCCGGAGTTCACGCTCCGCGACGCTTCGTCGTTTCGTTTAACACGTCGCCATCATCGTCGTCTCTGTGCTGACTGCGTCAAGTTTTCGCCGCGAAACATAACGAGCTGTGCGCGAACAAGCGATCGAGATAAGCGAGACATCTGAATTTCCATTAATTTACGACGTATCGTACCCGGCATGATACGGCGAGCGACGCGCTTTTCCCTGGACGAAGAACTTACTTAACGACTCCTGTTGGCTAGCAGACGGAAATTCCGTGAGTATAGAAGTCGTGACGTAGAGGCTATTATAACCGATCACCGCTCGAGGTACCGCGTGGCTCGCGAACGGCGAGAGAGATTCGGACGGCCAGACACCGAACGAAATCACGAGGATCCTCCTCGTCTGCCAAAGCCCAAAGGCCAAACGCGATAGCCGCAAGGGCTTTCAGCGGATTCGCAACAGCCGCCTAAACGCCCTTCTATAATCAAGATTGAAGATCGTGTAGATCAGGGGGTTCAGAGCGCTGTTAACGTAGCCGAGCCACGTGATAAAGTACACCATCCTCTCAGACGGACAGCAGGCCGGACAAAACGGCACAATGACGTACATGAGAAAGAACGGCAGCCAGCAGACGACGAAGACACCCATGATGACACCCAGGGTTCTCGCCGCGCGTCTTTCCTTGGACAACGAAATCCGCTGTCGCTCCTCGATGAACTGGTAGACGGTCGAGGTGTCAGGGATGGCATCGCCGGCGCCGGCACCTCGCCTGGTGGACGCAGTGGTACGACGATCGTTGTCACCTATCGTCACTTCGGTAGGCTCGTCGTCGATTAGCGATGGCTTCGCCTGTAAACGGGGCGTCGAGCGTTCATTGTGATTCGTCTCTGAGCTGACCGACTCCTCGGCATCGTCGGTCTCGCGGTGTCTGGTGGACTGCACCGGACCCAGCCTGCTTTGTCGGGCCCGTTCTCGCAGTCTCCTACGCGTCGCCAAGAAGATCTCCAGGTAAACCAGGCTCATCAGCAGCAACGGTATAAAGAATGAGCCCAAAGACGAGTATATAACGTAACCCTGCCGTCTAGTAAGCTGACAGGGAGTGCCTGGTTCCAATTCCTCTGGCCAGTCGTTCCAACCGGCTAACGGCGGCGAGCTGATCGCACCCGAGAGGATCCACACGCCCGCGATTGTGCCGAGGACTCGTTTCAGGGTGCGTTTCTGGGCGTAATTAATCGGATCGGTGATCGCCCAATAACGATCCAGCGCAATGGCGCATAAATTGAGGATACTGGCGGTGCAACAGAGCACGTCACATGTCAGCCACAGTTTGCACAGATGAATGCCGAAGATCCATTTGCCCAGTAGCAGGTAGGCTACGTTAAATGGCATCACGAGTATCGCCACCGCGAGATCGGCCACCGCCAGCGAGACGATGAAGAAGTTCTGGACAATCCGAAGTGGCCGGTACGTGAACACGCTCAGGATCACCAATGCGTTGCCAAACACCGTCGCCAGCACGAGGAAGCCCAAAGTCAAGGTGGCTGCCACCGCTTCCCATGTTGGTAGATTCGAGCCCGTTTCCTCTTCCGGGACGCTGCAGCCTCCAACTTCATAATCTTCCGACATCGTTCCGCCGGACTCTCCGCTCGAGTTCATGTCGTCCAGGATACCCTCTGTAAGTCAAATTGGTTACATTATGCAGTCGTCATATTATATAAGTGAACTCTTCTCACGTATTATCTTTCTTTCTTTCTTTTTTTTTTTTTTTTTTTTTTAGTTTGTTTTAATTGTCGAACGGTATCCAATAACAGCGCTACATTTGTAACATGAATCCGTAATTCTAATACTAAAGAGTTATAGTTTAACGTTTCGGTTTAAATCGAATGTTCAGCTAGCGAATACTAAATATATTTATACAGATCAAATGATATTTAAGCAACATTTGATACGTGGAATACATTCAATAAAATCACGGCTAAATTTCTCGAAACGATTTGAATTTCAAGTAATACGATTTCAAGGTTTGAGAACGTCTTTTCGAACAAAAATTAATACAAACTTCACGTTTCTTTTGCGAAATTTTACACGGTTGCGGAAATTGGTTGATATTTGCCAATCCAATTCGCTTATTTTAGACAAACTTTTTGATCGGTGGTAACATATATTTACAAGTTGACATAGAAATCAAACCGCTAAAGAGATACGCGTATCGTGTGTGTGTGTGTGTGTGTGTGTGTGTGTGTGTGTGTGTGTGTGTTTCATGTGATGTTTGCCAAAGCAATTCAAAAGTTTCGAAAGTTTCGCAATTTTTTTATCGCCAATTATTCGTGCAGATCAAAGTGAGTTCCAGAAAAAATGTTCAGCACAATTAAAAAAATAATAGCACAGATGTATTCTCTTTCATTCGGTTTAAGGGACGTTTATCTCTGAACTTCCATCTCACTTCCATTTTATTTTTTTAACCCGCTAACACTTTTATTTACAGAGAATTTAAATTTTTTTTATTGCTGATCAATAATTCTTGTAGATTTATCGTTCAATTTATTTAGACATATATTTTTTTTACAACATAGATATACGCTGCCTGAATAAATGGTCACAGGATTAAGTCATCATTATTCGCATATATATTTAACAAAACTCAAATGTGTAACTGTAAATGGTTTGTAAATGTAACAATAGGTAAAATCGTTAATGTTCCTAATAATTCGCGACGTGAAGCATCCCAACGGCGCTTTTTCTCTGTGTCATAAATTATTAGGTCGCAGATTGTGGCGCATACATATATTCCGCACGCACGAGGTATTATTTTCTGCACGAGAGCCTGCGGTAAATCTGAGGGCGCGGAAAATGTTTCTCTCATTTTCGTGACGATTTCTCTCACTTTGAGTGTTCGACAAGCAGCCCGGCTTTGTCGCGCTCTCGGTACAAGAAACGTCGCCAATAAAAAACATAAAGTTTAACGATACGGGTATATAGCGTCACTGTCAGAAAAACGATCAACGCAATGAACACCATATGAAACGATAAGACATGATTCCGCATTCTCATAGAAATTTGTGCGTCAACAAGTTAAAAACTCCTTTTCGATATCGAGCTGTTGAAGAAGCCTGCCTCGTTCAGCAGGTTTCTTAAATCTAACTTCTTTCTTTCCTTTGAAGTGATAACGATCGCAAAGAGAAATGGGTCACGCGGAATAACATTTTTCACGTTCCCTTACTTCCGTGTAATTACCACTTGGAAATCCGGGAAAACATCACTCCTCCGTATAACTCCGTTCTGTTTGCCGCTCGTCGTGTCAAAACCGTCGGGTACTTCATCATCCGAGGGTACTCGAAATATTTCTCTCTCTCTCTCTCTCTCTCTCTCTCTCTCTCTCTCTCTCTCTCTCTCTCTCCCCTCTCTCATTTCTCTAACTTCTCTCTCTTTCGGCTTCTGTACGCCAACCAGAGCACGAGGGGACTGTCAAACTTCATTATTACACATGCTCGTCTACGAAGTAAATATTGATTTAGTTAATGCAGAAAGGGGACGAAAGTACCACGATACAGGAGAGTGTTTTTCAAGCGGGAACTCAACGAACGCTTTTAATAACAGCCCCTACAAATCAACGAACCGCAAAATGCGCGATGAAAAAAAGAAAAGAATCACATCGCGATTAGAAGATATTAACCGTCAGGAAAATCAACGGAATTATCCGAATCGGAGCTCTCAAGAATCAGCCGGAAATATTCCAGATCGGCTATTTGCAGCTAAAGCAGCGTATCGAGCCGTATTTGATTAAAGCAATCACGGAACTTTCATAATACGTAACATTCGAAATCGGCTTTGTAAGCTTATCCCATTTGATCGATTGCTGTAAAGGCGTGTTCTTCATTCCGATGGAAGTTCTCATGTTGTAGCCGCAGGAAGAGGAAATGATCGGCTGATTTTAAATCGATTTGTATTGCGTTCCATTTACCCGCAGAAGTATGTACGTACTACGCGATTGATCGTTTAAATTCAAGCACGAAGTTATTAAATAACATAATATTCAGCACACGCACGATTTTATTCTTCGTAACGACATGCAACGCGCTCGCTCCCAAGAAATCGCCGCGTAACAATATATAAGCGACTTCAAGACGGCAAAATGGCTAGGCATGCTTGCCGAGCGAATGAGCACAATTGGTTCTTACCTGTGGATGCAACCAATCATGTTTAATCGCTCGGCAAGCAGACCTAGCCGCTTTGCCTGACTTGAACTCGCTCAATTATAAACTTTATAATATTTAAAATTGCGAAAAATTCATTAATCACGCGACCCGATTTTTCATTAGTGATTAAACTTAACCTGATGTTTCACTCAGGCTCGGTTTTTTATTATCTGATTGGCTTGTGATTAAGCTTAACCTGTTGTTTCACCCAATTCCATGAACATCATCACAGATGAAGCCCATTGGATAAAACAAACCACAATCAAATAATAAAAAACGAGCCTAAGGCATATCCGGCGAATGCAGAGTTTGAAGACTTACATATATAATATGAATTATTTTGCCACGAGTATTTCTAGCTGAGAAATATACACGTAATTCTGCGCGTGACAGTTCACCGGTGAAATTCGCTCGACTGCATATTACAAGTTTTCGTAAAAAAAAAAAAAAAGAAAAAAAAGAAAAAAGAGAAATAAAGTTAGAGTTCGCACCGCCGACAGCGTCCATGACTGAACGCGTCGTCCCAAACAATTCGATTACAACTCCATCGCCAACGGGGTTTCGCACCTTCAACTGAATTACAAGCCCGAATACAGGATCGTCATTTAAAAAAAATTGTACCAGCGTCGAAATTTTCCTAAAACGTTCAATGGTCTGCGTGTACGCGTTTTGCTCGCCGGATGCTGGAATTTTCATGCTAGAGTGGATTAAAGGCAGCTCGTCGTCTACCGTAGCGAACCCACATATAAATTGCCGCTCTTAAAATTCTGTGAGGCGTGGATTGAAAAGGCTACATATTTTTCGTCGATATCGCGTCACGTGAGATAAATTTCGCGCAATCGATAAAATCTATTTTATCGTGCCACAATGTAATACAATATAGCGTTACGTGACGCCGACCACATCCTTATGCGTTGTTGCACACGAATACAAGGGTGAACGTCAGCGCATCTTATGTTTTCGAGCAGCAATTATGTACATTCCTGTTACATTTTTTAATCGATTACACACATTGTTTCGTTGGAATATATTTTTGTAAAAACAGGAAATCCTATCGAACTAACTGCTTAAAATGCATTTGATTCTATTCAAATTGAGACTATTGATTCTATTCAAAATGTCCCCACGTATTCAGTTCGCTCAAACTTGCGGCTGATTGAACATTACCAGTAATAATCAGAAATTTGTAAAGTACATATCGAGATGAATGTAGATATTTAATACAAAGATATTTTTTTCATTCGTTCAACTTGTTAAGAAATATTTTGGTTAATTTATTGGATAGCGTAGCTTCAACATAGAATTTCACTTTGTTTAAGTTTTGTAACTAGAATATCCTAATTAAAGTGCGTCAACCGCAGTAACTCATAGTTGTTTCTGAGTTTCGATTAGAACGGGAAGTACAATCGATTCCAATTTCAAAACCCAGTTAAATAACATTTTGTGTATTGTTGTAATATTGTATCATTTCTTTGTCCTATTGATAATCTATTGAAAAATTACTAAATCACACACCATCCGTAATTTATTTAGAATTAAATTTTTCTCTTTACTTTCCAAAAATATTTATCTGTCATTTCCGGTATTTTTTAAATTAAAATCTGTACAATATGAAAAAAAGTTTTATTTAATAAAACGGAGAGGTTTTAAAACAAGGCACATATTTCTTTGAGCGCCGTGAATGTTAAATAGCTCTCTGCTCTTTCAATGTTTTTTTTTCCGGTAAGCGTAATAAATAATAATAATTAACCCGTAAAAATTATTTCTCTCGTATATTTCGAGTGCACTCGAGCGGCACGCTCGTAATATTTTCCTATCAGGAACACGACGCCGTAGCCGTACTCGCGCAATGACAAAAGACTATTGATTTCATGAGTATAATATGAGACAATAACAAGCGAATAATACTATTAGAATTATACGTGCGGCGTATTAGCGTGTGTCGTTCACTTCATTAGTAAATCAAACGTTAACTCGTAATGTTTCGAGTACGGAGTATTAACAGAGGAATGCTATGCCTCTGTCTCTCAATAGCAATCGATGAGGTGCAATTGGCATGAACGCGAAAGGGCACTTGTCGAATATTTGGAGTCTGTTCTGACATTAATCATCGAAACAGGTCACGGATTGTAAATCGTTTGCGTAATTAAAAAGTTATTTCATTTTCAGTTTATATATGACCTATATGTGACCTGACTAATATTTATAATATCAATATAATATTTTTAAAAATGTTTATTTTAACGATGATACGTTAAACAAATATCCACCGCAATAAGCTGTGTATATGACGAATTTGAATTGTGAAGCGAAAATGAAAAACTTTTACTAATATAGTATAGTCTCACAATTAGTTATTTTTTAGTCATACAATCACACTACGAGATAGCCATACCATAAAATCAATTGTACTCATTGCGAACAAAATCAAAATGCAGTCGGGGTCTGTAGAAATAAGTCGGAAACCGGAAGAAGAAAGTTGCCAGCAAAGTACTCTAAAATAATTGAATTTCCTGGACGAAGTCTTGGCCTTAATTCTTAACTGACGAAATTATCTCTGTCGTTCTCGAGATCTACCTTTTGGCTACGATTTGTGATGCAATCTCTCCGAATGACAAAGCACTTACTATTAAGTCCACCGCTATGCGTTTGATCTTTAATGCGAAACTGTCAAAGATACATTGCGTCACATCTTGATTTTCTGCCCCGCTTGCGATGATCGACGATCGATCGGCTGATTTCAGCAAGGATCGCAGATCAAATTGATCATTGGCTCCCACGGATTACACCATCTGTGTGCAATAAAAGACAGAATCGTTTACACTTTGAAATGTCCTTTATAAATTCATTGAAATGAGATTGTAATTGAATTGAATTTTGATATATTCTACTTTTAATATAATATGTACAGCGGAATATATTTCTTTTCCATCGATAATCAGAAATTGAATTTTGAACAAATATACGAAGGGAGTCAGTTTTATGTGAGCCTCTATATCAGCCCCGCTGTATCATGCATAACTGATTTTCATATTGTTACCGTATTCTGTATATAAATATGTGACAAATAAAAATAGAATTACGTCGGTATTGCAATACTCGTTTTGCGCGAATGCAATAAAATGGAACGCGCAAATATATGGCAAATGCTGCATCGAAAAGTTTGTCCGATCTTTTTTTCCCTCGAAGGACGCAGAGGGTTTTACTGCGGTAAGGAGAAATTTAATTCGAGACTTAACCCAGTTTCAGAAGAATGTGCATGAAGATCTACCCGTATGTACCATTTACATTTGCAACAGGAAACTTTACAATAGGAAATTTATATTGTAAAAACAAACATGTAAATAACGTAGACTGATTATATACAGACATACTGTTTTGCAAATTTCTCGCGGGAACACAGAGTGATAAAAATTCCGTATTCTGCAAAGAATAAAACTGTTTTTATCCGTGTATGGTCACTGTTATAAAACGAAAAAAGAAAAACTTTGCGTCTGGAAATTCGAGTAGGTTAAACAAAGAAAATGGTGTTAGAGAACGATATAAAAATATTATAAAAGTACCTTGTGTCTTTTGACCTTAAATTACAGCACATCCATCATATTTATGTTTCCTAGCATTCTCTTCTTTATTACTTTCCTTATTACATTGTAAAAAATAAAATATTAATTTTAACTTAAAGACGTATAGTGGACTTTCTAAGACATGCAAAAATGTTAAAATTAATACAAAAATATTCTTTAAGTTAAAGTTAATATTTTATTTTTTACAGTTCCTTTTTACTTTCCTTATTTATTTGTTTATTCATTAATTGTTACAATATTATATCAAAAGAAAAGAGATGATGTAACGATATAATGTCATATGAAATAAATGAAAATTTTTATTTCTAAAAATAAATAAAAGTTCGTGCTATCTCGTTATCACGCCAGCGTGCTAAATTGATATTCACGCTAACATATTCACGGCGCTATAATTTTGTAAAGTAATGTAAGAAAGTAAATGAATATTGTAAATGAATATTATAAAGTAAATGAAGATTGCGCAATATAACAGTAATATACAAACAAATATATCATAATCATTACTGTAATATAGCGCGATATTATAACTGTGATTTGCGGAACTATAGATGTTCTTGCCGGGTTAGATAAGGAGGGCCGTTTTACAGGAAGGTGACAATAGTCGATTTTAACAGCTAAGGGGTTAAATCTACATTGCGGCACGTTCTGCGTATTTCAACTGTAGCAAACTTCCACTTTGGAAAATGTTCGATTTTCTGGAAGGAGGACAAACGTCTGCGCGCATGAGGACCGAGAAAACAAAAGGGAGATTTAAATCGTGTGACACGAAATGTCACCAGCAAGTTTCTATCGTAAAATGAAATTTCGACGGTGAAGCTCGACAAAGGAAGAAATGCATTTATAAAAGAGAGACGTCGAATCTTTCTAAGGAAAGTACGGTGGCATATAGCTGAGAGATAAAATATATTGCGCGGAGTATTATTTAATAATAAGTTTCAGGACACGCTTTTGATGAGTGTGCGGATTTAAATTTAATTCGTGATTCACGTCCAACATCGTCTTGGTAGAAAGTAACGTATAACTTTATCTTAGAAAATCTCTTTACAGGAAGAGACTTTTTACAAGAAAAAAAATATCGAGTTAGAATATAAGAGAAAATTAATGAAGAACCATTAAATAAGTATAAAAAAATAAAACGAAAAAAAAATGCGTGTTGTAAAAGGTACGAAGGCAACAGGCGTTTCTAGGAGAAATTTATATCTTATACATTGTTTCCGTCGTAAATTCGTATCCCATTTACTATTCCAGTAGGATCTCGAACTCACTACTCACTGAACTGACATATCGATTCCTACGGGATTCATCTCTCAATCGAATTTGCTCGTAAATGTACGCAAGAGATAGCAGACTGGCGATTGACCTGACTGAAATTTATGATCTCGAGCACTCTGCGAAATGATCGAAATAGTCGGCTGCTCATATAAAATGCAGTACCATAAGATTCTGCCAAGTGAATACGTGAAACAGGAGAAATAAATAAGTAATGCGTAAAACAAGTATCAACGAATTACTCAACGCTAACTAGGATACTTTAATGACAGATAAAATTTGACTCAACGCTAACGATAAGAACTTTCTCATTGTTTTAAATAGCTGGCTTTTCGTTGACTCAGGTTTAAGTCTGCACATGTTCTAATCTCTTCGCATTATGCATTGTTTAACAGAGTAATTGTAATTCTGATAAGTTATGCCCGATTACTTCGTTATCCGACAAGTGTCACTTCTACAATAAAATTCCAATTTCGAATTGATTCGATATTTTATTTTTCCTCATTGCAATTGCGTTCCAGAATATTACGTCATGCTTTACAATTTCTGTTAGACGTAATTTAGCTGCATGACAAGCATTCGAGAATATGAGAAATGTGTTTGAGTGTATAAATCAGAGGTATAGAACATTCCTAGGAAGCTTACTATGACCACTGTGCATGCGTCGTCGAACATATTTCATATTTCAGAACGAAACGAGTTTGACGTAATAAAAAGAAGAATTGAACAGGATATTATCGTGCCGCGTATACAGTCGTGCTCCATCATGTATTTTCCTTGCCAGATTTCGCTGATGGATCCTTCTCATAGGGAAATTGCTGTTCGCTCTGAGGGAGCTTTCTTATTCCGCTGATCTATCTTTCACGCATAAAGGTTGCAGGAGGTATAAGCTGCTTACGGACCTTATATTTTTCATAAATTTAAATTTCGAATGGATTTAATCGAATCAAGAGATACGATAACGCTATTCTTCACGTTTGTATCATATGTCTATTTTGCCTCTCGCATTGCCAGCGCGATATCAACAAATTTTATCTCGCCAGAGTTCCTTTTCCAACTTTAATTATAACAAACACTTGCATAATATTAAAACCGGCTGTTTAAAAGCGCGACTCCACGAGCAACATTACATGCCACCCACTATATGTATAAAGCAATGATGATAATTTACATATTCGCGCAAGTCGGATGTTATTTTAGTTATGCCGCAAAGTTTTACCGCAAAACTGAAAGATAATTTATACGAGTAAGTATAAGTTACTTCCAATTGTTCATACTCAACCGCGGGAGCTTTATCTTCATAATTTTCGATACTTTTGTACATAATTGAACTTTTTCTTATGAAGTTCGAAATTATATCGATTCCCCTGAGGCCTGGTGTTCTTCGAAGAACTATATAAAGTTACGCGCAAGTGCTTTAGCTAAACCAGGTCATTTAACCATCGTAAAATATACATAAGCTTTTATATGATTATCTATAATAGGGCATGAAGATATAAAGTGCTAACACTGGTACGTCGTAGAAATTAAACTTAGAGAAGAACGAAAAGAGTAGAGAAACTTCTATAATTCAACTTGTTTCTTTACCGAGAAACTACAGTATTGCAACTTTTCTCATATTAATGACATCGCTTGTAAGCATTTTAAGCAAACCCGGTACTATCAGCATCTTGAAAATTCAAAGCATATCGAATACGGATGATTTCGTAAAACGAAGATGATCGGTGAGAAAAGCGAGAGATTCTCGTTTAAAATTTCGATAGACCTCCCTTAGTAACAAAGCTCTTTTTCCTTCTCTCGATTTTATCATTTTTATGACGATAAAAGAACACACCGTAGCGGATACATTGCGCGAACTTCTTCTGCACTTTTACAGCCCTTTGTATCTATATAGTCGTTTCGTAAAAACGTCTTCTTTTCCTGTTATTTACATAACTAGGATCGCGCATCGCCACAAATAATGCTTAATATTATCGCAAAAATGCATAACTACATGGACAAATTACTTCTCTATGTATTTGTAGACCTTCCAGTTAATTGCTTGTAATTTTGCCCGGATTTTGTGAATTTACTGGCCATTTAATATGTTCTAATATCTCAATGACCAGCGCTATAGCATATCTAATTACATTGTGTATTGGGTTGAAACAAAAGTTCATAGCGTTACTTCATTTCTACATCATGTCTACACGTTTAACAAAAAATTTCTATTTTAATTTGACAATTATACTGTTCAATAGAGCAAAGTTTTAGTTTAAAAAATTTATTTTTTACTTGCGATACGATTTTTAAATTTTAATTTTAATTTTAATTTTATGAACAATTAAAGTCAAAATGCTTTTTTTATTTGATTCATAATAATGATAATTCAATAAAAAATCTTATGAACGATTTTATGAGAAAAACTTTAAGCTTTCACGTAAAAAACGATTTTATAAGGAAAACTTTAAGCTTTCACGTTAGAAAGTCAATGATTTTTGCAAGTTTTTTTTTGAACACGTGGTAGACTTACAAAGTGAAAAAAAATATCCCATTTTATCCAATTTTCGTATCCAGTTTTCTATTAAAAATTACGTTAAAAATTAGTTTTCTAGTAAAAATGATCAAACTCATAAAAACTAAACAGACGTCATGATCTTTAAAAAGTAGAAATTTTAAACTATTCTGTTTTTTTATTTAAATTTCGTTCAATTTGAACGAAGTTACAACTACCTGAATTTTAAGTTTATTGGGCTACAAACTTTTGTTCCAATCTGATATATATGAAATACTAATTACTTATAAAAATGCGCGATCGAAATGATTATAATCAACATGAAATTCTTAATGTCATGATGATTTATAAACTTGTGCAATACACACACACACACACATTAATTATACGTACATACACTAAATAGAAAATATTCTATTGATGGCAGATTCCGCTCACGTTAATTAAATTGCAAATCGAAACTTGGGCACAAATTTCAACAAAATTACGAAGTTAAAGCAGCAAAGAGGCGTGATATAACATAGAAAGCAATGTTTTCACGAGGATACGTGACAGTTGTTGGGACAAACTAAATAGTTCCCACCGAGTTTATAGATTTTCAGACAAATTGCATTACAACTTTCAGTAATATGTATTTATACGTATTTTCGTGAAAACATTACACGTATTTTAATGGGAACTTACATAATCTATTATATCTGCAGTATAATCAATTGTAATTACCTATAAATTTAACCCTCTGGAACTGATATCAAAATCTCTAACAGAAGCTGAATCTGTAAGATCCATTTAATTTAATCTTTTGATGCTATTTTCAGTATGATATTTATACGATGTATGATGTTTCTTTTATATACGATGTTTCTTTTACTTTGTCAAATTATAATTTTTTTATTAATAAAGATATATACATTTGCTCGTTTTATTATCATTATATTGCTTTTAATCTGACTTTTAATCTTTTGAAAGAGAATTTTTTGTCATAATACATTTTTAAACGATATTTATCATAATATCCATATGATGAGTACGATATAGAGTAGCATCAAAGGAAACGACACTAATTAATTTTAAGGAACCAAAATGATATAACTCGTGTAAGAGAATAAACATCAAATATGTATATTTTAACAAGAATAAGTCTGCAAATGTAAAATAAAGAAAATTAAATTGCTTGATATTTTTTACAAAGAGCTTTATAATTGAGATTTATATATAATCCAATAAACCCACTGTCAATTCTCCAGAGGATTATATTAAGTTACCCGAGATTTAACGTCATTCTCTTTTTTACCATTTAACTTAAGAGTGTAACATGAGATCATTTTCTACAAAGATATTTGTCCATTATCGTGTCATATGTGAAATATTGTTAACTGTTCGTTTGAAGGTGAGCGGAAATATGTGAACAAATTAAACGAACAATTAGGATCCCTTGTCAATTTGATGAAGCAGAGACATAACGCCGCAAAGTGTCCTGTCAAAGAGACCAATTTTAGGTTCATTACTACAATAGACAGGCTGAAGGTTCATATGACACACATAAAGGATCAAGTGACAGACACCCGATATGACGAAAATTCTTATTATGAGAATACTTCCAAACGATTCTCAGAACAAATAAAAGTAATTTTTATTATAGATTAGATAATAGCGATCTATTCAAATTATTGTGTTGAAAAATTTATTTAAAGTAAAAATTAATGATAAAATGAACCAATATGTGAACGAATTATGCCAATTTTGATATTTATCGGAAAATGTAATTCTTGACTATGGAGAAAGCAAACCCAATACATTATCGAATCATTTGCAAAGGCGTGCGTTGACCTATGATTATTAAAACAGCGATCGACCAACAAGTCGCACGGTAGAATTTCTAATTATACGCATTTTATTATTCAATATTTCTCATTAATTTTAATCGAGGTTTTATAATTCAACTTATTCGACACAATATTCTACGCATTATCCTCGCAAAAACTTAATTTTCTTTTTAATATCAGAATTATTCAAATAAAGTGTAAATAAGAAAACTTTGGATCCCAATCTGTGGCTCCCAATTAATTTTAATTATATTAATTGCTTCACCTTTCAATAAATATCACTATGTTTCACGGTATTTTCAATCAGCGATATTACATAGTATTTCTCCATTGATATCCGTAACAGAATTAAAAAAATTATCGTGACATGTATCGAGTGGTCTTATTTATAAACCAAAATAATATTAATGTCATTTCACATGGAACATTTCAATTTAAGATGTGACATAAAATTCTATTCATTATTGTCCACGTGGCGATATTAAAATTAAACTCGTTTCTATATATTCCGGTAGTAAAAAAGAAATCGCGAACAATGTAAAATAATCTAACTACTTTAAAGCAGTCCATGATATTTTCATTTTGAACGATGAATACGAGGAAACGCCCATGATCCTGTGCAATATAAATTTTGCAGAAATCATAAGATCAATCTTTTATAATTCAAGTTTTGCCGAAAGTCACGTACTGGATGCGCGTCGTGCATTTATTGATCTTCGTGCATTGTGTACGAATTTTCTCACGTCTATTTTTTTAATCTTTGAACGAAACGTCAACTGATATTAATGAAAACGATCAATTCTATCGATATTTATCAACGAAAGAGGAATTCAATGAAGTAGATAATACTGTGATCTCAAGAAATGACATATTAGATTTAACGACGAACGAGCTATTATAGTGTCGCATACACAGCAATTTTCATTTATCAACGGCTACACTCAGTACTCATACTAGAACTATTATCCATATAGAGATCCCGCATGGGTGCGATGGACAACTTGCTTCCGGTCAATCTATTATTGCCGTCCTATATATCGCGCATCAGTTCCTTTAGCAATTTGAAAGAGCATCCCCTAATCGATCGCGATATTCCGACCCTCTTGTAGGCATAAATAGTGAAAAAATTCATAGTTTTATGCAAAAAATTTAACGTATCATTAATTTAATTCGTGTAAGAAATTATAACTTTTTTTACAGTCTTTCTATAACTCTTCTTTTATGGATCAAGCTAAACGCGCTTTCTTTTTGAATGCACAATAGAATTTTTGAATGCCTCATATAAATTCCGTTTTTGAATTCGTGAATTAATAAATAGATGGAAAATTTAGCAAGTGGAATATTTTCACCACATGCAGGACACAGTTAGCTGAAATTACGCGGCCGTTTATTAAAGCTTAACGGAAACGAGGATTTACGAGATATTTTACAAAATTATTTTATCACACATCGGTATACTTCGTTTGCAAGCTAATTGAAATACGAATATTAAAAAATTCCTGATTTTATGAATTAGATTCAATCTCGCAGAAACGAATTCCGCAATTCGATTTAATTTGCGTATTTTAAACAAGATTCGTACGACACTTATTCCCCATTATTATGCAGTAATCTTCCCGATCTCGAAAAAAAGCATGAAAAAAATCTTCCAATGATTCCGCTATTCGATAATGCGGAATCATTCCTCGGTCGAGAGCGTCTATGATTCCATATCGCAGGGCATCTGGGTAGTATCGGTAGCGATTTTAAAGAACGACTCGCCGAGCGATATTTACGCGTCTCCGACGGGTGCTCCTACACGATCAGTTATTTATAAAGCCATTCACGATAATCAATAACCTATGCCTCTCTTTCCTATGCGGCGAAAATTCACTAACGTGCCAGCGCACGTCGAGCATCTCCATCGCAATGGAGCGCGCTTCGTCATTGTAATGGACCTAAAAACTGCCGTCGAATTACGGTATACAAAGACGAAATATCGCGTGCGTAAATAAATTTGCACGGATTAAGATACATAACTGATATATGTAACGCGCATTCATAAACACGTATACCACCCACGCAAATATTTATAAACAATCGTAAATAACATTTTGACGGTAAAAAACAGATTACTTGTCTGACAATAAATGTTTCACGAAAGGATACAAATGTAAAAAGATGGAGAAAGATTAAATGTAAAATTAAAGAACAGATGTAGTTCTCGCAAAGAGGAAAAAGTGATTATTAAATTCAAATATTAAATTGGATTTCTTTTTACTTTATTCATTATAACTTACACAATATTATCTATTAAAAATGTAATCAATAATCTAAATGTATAAAACATCGGCTTTATGTAAAATAAAATCAATACTAATAAATAATAAAAAAGTAAGGAACTGTATAAACAAGATGTCGAATGTTGAAAAACAATTTCCGCGACAATTTTGTTATTAACACATAAATTGCGTATCGATCATATATTAAAAATTTTTTAGTTTAATTTAATTTAATTTTTGTTGAAAATCGAAAATATTTTTCGTTTCTCTTTTGCTTTACTAAATTAAAATATATTTATATAAAACATATATACGAAAAAAATTTTAACTAGATATTGTAATATAATAAATATAAATACATAAATACTCAAAAATTATAAAAAATGCTTTGCTGTATAATAATATTTAATTCAAACATTTCAGTCATTAATAAACATTTGTTATTAAATAATTCAATAAAAAAATGACAATTGAAGTTATGTTTTTGCACGGCTAAATTCATGTTTTTTTTACGACAAATATGGTAACAAGTTTTTGCGTTAAAAGCTATTCCCGATAGCGATAGCTTTTTTGTCCGATTACTCTCACGAGAGAGAACGTTGAAAAATATTTGAATGGCATCACGCAAAAGATAAGCTAGAAAAAGAATAACACGAACCGGTGTATGTCTGACTGAAGATACGTTCCAACTACTTCTTAGCCGAGAGAAGGAATGTCGATGTTCGCGCTATAATCATCTTGTAAAAGCTCTCACGAGACGCGTAACGCTTCTACGTCCCGCCGGATGTATACTCAAAATACTCATCTAACATTTGCCGAATTAAGCGACTATTTCGACAATCGTCGCGGCGAAAAAGAATGGACCCAAGGGAAAAAATTGATTCACACAATGCATCGAATTCGTCGAGAGAGATTTGTCTTTCATTAGCAAATGACAAACCATCCTGTATTCGTGTGAAAACAACAAAAATTGTTGCGCTGGAAAGAGTCTGACTGCATTAAATTAATTGGAATTTTGATTAAAAATAAATAAATCAGAATTTTTTGTTAGATCTATAATTCAAATTAAGATAATCAGAATTCTGATTGATATGATCAAAATCTACCGATTCATTCTTTCTCAATCAGAAATTTTCTCAGTACGAGACACTTTGAGGGGCACACTTGCACAATCCTCCTATAGTTTTATCAAAGGTTTTATCAGCCTTATTGAGAGAGAAGCTTGAAAATTACAAAAAGCTAAAGTCAATTCACCTTCATGCAACCGATCGTCGAGCATCGTATTCTCGAGGGGAGCAACTTCTTTGCGATCGCTGGCGAACGAATAAAGTACACCAATTTATAGCGTCGTCTGAAGTCGCAAGTATAAATTGCCGGCGGCGAGATCGCAGGATCCCCCGGGGAAATAATAGGGTAAATTACGAAGGGATGTGAGGGCCCATTTTCCCTGGTCACCTACCTACCTATCCCGGGCGATCTCTCGACTACGGAGTAGATCGGATGAAAATACGCGACGGAAATCGTCGGGGAACTCATGGGAATACATGTCTTCGAAGTCGATACGCGTCTATTCACATGAATGATTTTTGATCAATCACAAGAGACCCGACAGGAAATCCGTCGAGGCAGCAGTCACGTCAGACACTTCGAAACTTTTACAGAGCATTTTACAGCGCATCGCGGAAGACGTTCGCGTTGATCAGTACGATCATCAATGTGTAACTCTTTCGCGAACTCGCTACAACGATCGTGCTGCATCGGTGCAACCAAAGGACCGAAGACTTGTTCGATCTGGAAATTGGTACTCTCGTATTCAGCCTCGCGGATCGCACCTGCAATCGTCGAGACGGTCGCGAGAGAACTTCCGCGAGAGCTCGCGACTCACCACGGCGAGCTCTCGAGGACTCGTGCCGAGAACGGGGGTAGACCCGTTCCTTCGCGTTTCGTCGGACGTTAATCTCCTCTTTCGCGTACCTGAGATCGGTCGATCGGTGGCGCAGGGCGCGGCGGCATCGTCCCGTCACAGCGCGGCGCCGTTCGACGAGCACTGAGCAGCTATTCTGCGCCAACCCGGTTGCGTCGACGTCGAAAAGACGCGGACGCGTATTCTCTCTCTCTCTCTCTCTCTCTCTCCCCCTCTCTCTCTTTCTCTCTCCACTGTTCCGCCTCCGTTCCACGCCGAGCCTTCTTTCTCCGATCGGTTATCACGCGCGTATTCTCTCGCTCTTGCCCGGTACCCGCAGCTTCTCTCGTCCTTCTCTCTCTCTCTCTCTCTCTCTCTCTCTCTCTCTCTCTCTCTCTCTCTCTCTCGATCTGACACTCTCCCACGCTCGCTCGCTACGACTGACGACGCCAATCGCCACCGCGCGTCCGCCCGATGCTGCTCCTCGTTTGAGCGCACCGTCGCCGTTGCTTTGCGCAGGTTTCCGTTGAACGCGAGAAATTCTATCTCTCTCTCTCTCTCTCTCTCTCTCTCTCTCTCTCTCTCTCTCTCTCTCTCTCTCTCTCTCTCTCCTTTTTCTTTCTCTCGTTTTCTATAGCTGAAGAAGAGAGAGGATGGGAGATCCGGTGGAAAGAGAAAAACGACATAGTTAGAGAGACCAGCGCACGTTGAAGAGGATGGTGCTCGCATGAAGGGGATAAAAAAAGAGGGAAGCATTTCGTAAACGAGTCGCGTGCGCCTCCGTTGCTTGACACCTATCTCTTTCTCTCTCTCTCTCTCTCTCTCTCTTTGTCTCTTCTTTTTTTCTCTTTCTCGGTTTCTCTCTCTCTCTCTCCCTCTCTTTCTCTTTAGTTATCTATCTTTATCTCTATCCTACTCTTCTATCGCGCGATATCATTCCTGGGTGCAAAACTTCTTGTCGGATGTCGTTAACCTAATGCTCGGTCGTCTAATCATTTTTTTTCTTTTCGGTAGCTCGTGTTTTGTTTGTCGATGTGTTGCCCGGTTTATAATAGCAATCGATTTAATTTAGTATAAAATTACTCGGAAATGTGTACATTGTTATTCTTCGTGTTAGAGTTGTGCCGGACTTTCTTATCTGACTTTAATTATTCAGCATGATGAGAACCTAAACAAGTATATGTTATCTCTGCGAAATATATAAATGATGTACAGATTGTGTCAGATTCAAGATCATTTATAACAAAACTTCTGCTCATTTTAAAGTAGATTTATCAGAATTGAAAATTTAATTAAATACTATTCTTTTTTACGATTCGATTTTTTATAATTTTTTTTAAATGTCAAAATGTTTCTTTAAAATCAAATATTTTTATATTTTACTTAATTTCTATTTAATATTTAAATTGAGATTCTGTTAAAGCTGAATCTGCTTTCTTCACATTATCTGATTCTGAAGAACATGGATGTCGTTTCATAGAATTTCTAACTTTATAAATAGTAGAAGATAAGAAGATTATACTTTCAAGTATTTTGCTGTAAAAGCTTTCTAAGGACTACACTAAGAACGATGTCCTGCTATCAAAAACTATGTAATACATTTACATATTCAAATTTTACCAAAGTTTTTATCAGTTATATAGTTAGAATATTTATAACAAAAACAAAAACCAGCACAATCTGCTACCTACCAACTTTTCGCTACGTCGTCATCGTCGCAAATGGATTTATATTTTATGTCTAAAATGAGAGATTTATATTTTATGTCTAAAATGAAAAATATAAAATATAAAAATATAAAATATTATATTATATTACCTTTTTATCTTTTAACCTACAATAATTTATGACGTGTAGACAGCTTTGAATCTTCTTGGATTTATAATACAGAAGCACATAATTCGTACGTATGTGAGTCGTATAGAAATTATAAAAATGATTTATCAACGAGACGGAATTATTAATGAAAAAAGGAATGACTGATAAAGACAGATAATCGAAAGTTATTCTTTCTTACGTCTGTTTCTAACTAATAATTAATCCTCTCTGGATTTCTCTCGTTGCGAATAGTTTACAAGCTGTGAATACGAAAGCTAATAGAGAAAATGTTCAATGGGGATTGGCGTCACGTAACAGACAAATCGATACGACCAAGTAAACTATCGAAGGTATTCAAACGCCTTCCCTATCAATCGAGACAGATCGCTGACAATAACGAATAGATAGTTCCGCGCTTACAATGCATTTGATAATGAGAAGGACATACTGAATGCCGATATTGGCATTTGGTTAGATGTATTATCATATTGTATGATTTATGTTCTATCGCAGATTTATGCGATAAACAAACTGCGATACATATACTTTCATCCACTTGCGTGGATTGCACTATACAAATGAATATATTTCGCTCCTTTCTCTGAAAAAGATTATATATGTATCGATGAATCTATGCCGAAAAGATTCGATTTTAACCAAATTAATATGATTATCTTAAAGTAATTATTTGATTTATTTATTGCCTAACAAATCTGTGATCAAACGTACTTACAGTATATTTGAGATTCCTTACACTATATAAACGAACGTACTTCTCTCCTTTCTTTGTAAAAAAAGATATATGATATATAAATCTATGCTGAAAAGATTCAATTTTTTGATCAAATTAATATGATCAACTTAAAGAAATTTAATTCGATTTATTTATTACAAATTTGTAATTAAATGTATTTGCAATATACTCCTTGTGTTTAATACGTGTATTGATCAAACCTCTTAAGCAGAAAGCTAATCATTCCGGCAGACGTAAAGTTTGTTTTTTATTATAGCGAGTTTATTAATAAACAAAAGTTAAGGCAGTTCGAAGAAATTTATTCAAGAATTACGCGTTATAAGCGTGCGTTAAAGGGATTTTATCAGACTTGGACAGCTTATGGAAGCATTTCTATTGTATACCTTTGTATAAGCTTCTATTCAACTTGTAAACCGTTCGCGACAAGGAATCCTAAAGAGGATTATTTATAAAAGAAGGAACAAGAAGAATAACTTTCGATTATTTGCCTGTCAGCCTTTTTGCTGACAAGCCTCTTTTTAAATCCGACGGATTTGTTTTGTTGATATATATATTTACTTTTGCTGTAATTTCCATGCCATTTATGTACATATGAATTATGTATACTCCTGTTTGCGTACAAATTTATTTGAGCGAATAATTGATTTAATATTATTAGCCAATATTAGATTATAACATTGTTAATTTTATTGATGGACTAACGGGAAAAATTTCATACACATATCTGATAATTTATCATCTGTTTACACGTGAAAGTTTATAAATATCTTGTGACTATAGGATTTGCGACACTGTTTATATTTGTTGGAGGACATACGTCCCTCGCGTGCTTTATTAGTTTACATATGAGAAATAAGCTCTAAACGTGTCTAAAAAGAGAGGTATATCTTTATTTGAGAAATTTCTAAAATCTACTTTTCCCATTTTCCTTTTTTCGTTGCTGTATAGTAATCTTCCCACGAGAGAAATTCTTTTTCAGTATTATTCCGATATTCATGTTTGTTCTACGGGAACATAAACGAGCGAAATTTATTTGTGAAAATGCATAGTCAGAATTATTGCATTTCGTAAAGTCTGTATCACACCATGCATTGTAAATACAGATTGGATTGGGTTTATTAATTGCGAATTGTTGATTAATCAATCTGATTAGTTGATCACAACGATTGGCAGTAACCCAATCCGCAATAAATGCATTCGGGGAGACGTTATTAGCGTTATTTGTATCATTCTAGCTTCATCGTTCATTAGATGTAAAACAAGGATAAAATAACATAAATAACGCTAATACAAATATAGCTAAAGCGGCATCTACAATGAGATTTTAAGGCGTAAAATTTAAGGCCTCAAGCCGTAAGAAATCGATCAATTACAGACGTATATGAAGAAAATAATCAACTACGACTGGTCATACAATTTCTTACAATTTAAAGATTAAAATTCAAGTTTTAAGCATTAAAATCTTATTGTAGACGCCGTATAAATGTGTAGATACGAACTTAAGAAGAACATAGTCAGAATTTGATGTGTCATCAATAAACATTAAATACTATTGTAGAAAGTAATTTAATATCTATCACGTTATGTATGATGTAATGACACGTGGTCATTTAAATCCGATAAAAATCTTGGAAAACACAAGTACTTTGTAATGATATGTGTCTCGAGCACGATAGATCTCTCCAAACATAATAACACGTACATACATTCATATATAGACATACGCGAGTATCACTTTAGTAGATTCCACGTGATGATCAGCAGTATATCATTTATTATTGGCAATTAGCAGACGATAGAGCAGGAAGCGTATGTGTAAATATTGAATTGTGCACTTTGAGTCATACGCATGGAAATGTTGTTTCGTTATGCGACATTCGATCAGGTTTATCGAGTACAGATCAACTCGTTTACATACAAGCCGTGACGCAAAGTCGAAAAAGAATGAATAAATTATCAACAATATTGCTTGCTCGAATCGCAATCTTCGGGGTCGAAGTTCACTAAGTGCAGATCGTACAAAGGCAATTATGTCTATATAAATTCGAATTTGTACGTAATTCTGAAATCGGTTGAAAAACGATCGAACGTGACGTGCGGGTCGTCTAGATAGATGTCCTCGGAAGAGATTCTTCCCTCTGGTTTTTTCCCTGGCACGCTTCGTTCACTTGACGCGTTTCTAATCTGGACGCGATAACGACGTCTTTCAAAGTGATTTCGAGCAGAAAGAACCAGTGTGTCATTGACCATCGCTGCGGCCGCTGTACCTCGATAACGAGGTACAAAATCAGTCCCATCTCTCTTCTCTCGTTTCGCGCCGCGATCCGTCTCTTTTTGTTTCCTTTTTTCTCTGTTTCCGATTCGACTCGGAATTAAAATCGGTAAATAAGTCAGATAGTCCTGCTCGATATTACATTTGACATTTTTTCCCTCGCTGGCGGATATCCATAACACGCAGTCGAACACTCTGACATCTTTTCTTTTTTTCCTATATTTTTGTCGTGCCAGGTAAACCTTTTCATGTGCGACCTGGGACATCGTTTTTCAATAATAAATAGTCCTTGGACAATCGTAAATTTTCGAGCGCAAGTTTTCCAAGCGACTTTTAAATTTTTTGAAAATTAATTAAAAGAAAGAGAGAGTGAGAGAGAAAGAGAGAGAGGGAGACAGACTGGATTAATCGTGCTTCGAAGAAGATATCGGTGAACCATGTACTCGACTCTGTTGCTAACAAGATCCACTCGACTCAGTAATACGCCACTAAGATTGACATCGTTCATAGGACTGCGTTTGCTGCAGCAAACAGTACGTGAAGTTATGTATGACTTCGTACTTCTATATTTGATAGGGAAAGCGGTTTACTCATTGGGATATATTTATTCGAGAAATTGTGATAACGTAGTTTTACGTGAGTATATATTGACGATGTTTTGGCTTGTAGATTTCCTATCACAGATCGCGTGTTTTAAAGCTTATCGATTATGTCAGCATAATATATATCATTTCTCCAAGTTTGCATGTAAAGTATACAACGCAGAAGTGATTTCGAAATGACGTTAAGAAAAGTATTCACAACGTGGATCAATGTGTGTAACAAGTTCCATACGATACGAACGTGTGATGTGACAAATAGTTGTCTGTCGATGAAACTTTACCTTCTGGAAATGAACGTGCTCGCTCTGTTGTGTGTCCACTATCGTTGAATCGTGCATACAAACCTGCAAGTCGAAAAATGATTTTACCAATTTTGCCGATAACTGACACAGTTTACAGGGGGTATCGATACGTTCGTATATGTTGCAAGTGTTCCGCGTGCCCGAGTTAAACCGTGATAATGCAGCACATGACACGCCACAGTGATAACGCATAGATGTTTGGATAGACAATCGTCGAATGCATATCCAAGTCGAATGACATTTACTACTACAAGTAAAATGCATTATATCGGATAGATGACACTTGTTTATTATATATAAATCTGAAAATATAGATAAGGGGAAAGGATAAAAAAATTCAAAATTTAGTCTCAAATTCATTATGCATCTAATTCTCATTTTTATCATGATTGCTTTATAACGATAAGAGAGCGTTTTAAAGGATATGAAATACAAGAAATATATTTTGTAGAATCAAAAAAGGAGTAAATAATATTGATAGTAGATAATAAAAAGGAGTAAATAATATTGATAGCAGATAATAAAAAGAGAAATAACATTACTCTCTGGGATGTAGTAATTAAATTAAAGTTGTTTTAATCGATGTACGCACTTTATAAATTGACAACCTTTTTTTGGAAACAATAATTAACAAGATATATTTGAAATCCATTTGTCTAATAAATAACTACATACATCATTGTATTATTTTTCAATTTATCGTGCACAATTCTTCTTTGTCATCGGTGCTGTAATAAAATATCTTTCGCATACACGTGGAAAATTGTACTTTTCTTTCTATCTAGAGTAATATATAGTCGAGTAATATATAGTCAGGAACTGATAAAAATAGAACGCAAAGATAAGCGGGTTAAGATATGATTTATAACGCGCAATTGGTAATCGCGTAACGGAACATCCCTGCAGTTGCGAAAGCCGCGTTTATGTCACGAATAATTGTGTTTGTTTATTTGTTTATTTGTTAATTGTGTTGAGAAGACGATCATTAGCACGCGAAAAATACATGAGATTCAGTGAGTGCTGTGAATTTTATTAATTTAAAGTTAACTACCACGTTATCAAATATCACACAATCAGAAAATACAAGATATGGAGAATTATACAGACAGATTGTAAACAGATACCTGATATATTATCACTTTTTATGAAGCTTTTTAGATAATTTATTAACGAAATTATTTTTCACCTACTCAATAAAACTATCAATATTATAATATAATTATACTAGAGATAATATATTGATATACGTTAGTCCAAAAAAATTCAAGGAGCACTTATCTGCCCAATAAAAACAGACAATTTTTATGAAAGTGCAACTTTGTAAAAAATAATCATAATGTGATGATTCATAGACCATTTTAAAGTTTGAAGTCCCTACTTTTGAAATCGGTAATTTAGATAATGATCTTCATTTTTTTCTAGACTTCTATTCATTTTTTTAAATATTAAGCGCTATTGTGTTCGTCTTTTGTGAACAGTCAAAGTAAAAAACATGCTTTAATATTGAGTAACTAAAAAAATTGTGCAACACTCAATGAATATGTAAATTAAAGGTAAAAGTTCTCTCTTTTAAGTTGTAAACTGCTATTACAATTTTTACGCCATTATTTCATAAAATTCAAAAAAATTTTAGACAGATCTCCATTTGTATCTATGTAGCTTCTGTGTAGTAAAAAAAAGCAGTCGGACGTTATTTAAATTATCAATTATTTCAATAATCAAAGTCTTTATGTCAATAAAAATATACATGAATTAATTACTTATGTTAGTGACAGCTCGTAATATAGACTTTAATTGAATCAACAACATTTTTTTCTCAGTGTACTCTCTCGGAAAATTGCTTACTTTTGGAAGGCAGAATAGATAATTTCTGAATTTTTTGACATAATATACATCTTAATTAAACCTGTTATTTTATCAAAAAGCATAATACAGATAAAATCTTTAATATTTATCAAATACATGATTTCATTTACTTTAATTCTCCAAAGAAACTTCGCAATAAACTTTAACGTTTGATTTAGTTTTTTAATTAATTAATTAATTAATTAATTAATATTTATGATTGTTAAAAGTTATAGATAAAAGTTAAAGAAAAATTTAAATAAAAAAATTTGTTTTGTATTGTATTACGCCTGCAAATGCAATTATATTAGATAAACATTTCATTGTAGTAAAAATGATAAATCATAGCATCGTCAAGTAGATATATGTATATATATATATATATATATATATAAAGATAAGACATAATAATAATCTTATATTCAAGTAGCTCTTGGAAAATATACTTTAACCAATATAACGAGAAAAATCAGCTCTACTTACATACGTAATTTAACTTTATATATTCTTTTAAACTCTCTCTCTTTATTAGATATATAATATTCTCAAATAAATATCATCTATTTAATTGTAAACACAAGCAGACAACTCTGGCCCCAGTCTCTCCGTTCTCGCTTCTAGCACAAATTTCCTCCATAGTATCTTATATCATTATAACTTCATAATTTCTTCGATGAACACTCCAACTTTTCAACAATGCCAGACTTTTTTGCTGCATGAACGTAGAAAGCAGTCGCTAATAACATCTTATTTACATTTAACAAGTAGTTATCAGACAATATTTAATAAGAGAAAACTCTTTTTCCATTGAAACAATAATTTATTCAGAACTTTATCCGTCTCTATTTTTCTTTACATTTGTTTTCTTACCACGATTTTATCTTATTTGTCACGAAAAACTTTTCAAGAGTAATGGCGTGTCGCAAGGATACGTGCGGAGAGAGCTGCAAACATCGGAGAGATCACAAAGGCAACAGACCTTTACGGAGCGCAGCGAATTGAAATATGCCCGTCGACTGGTAATCAAGCTTGGTAGCGGCGTTATAACGAGAGAGGATGAACATGGTCTAGCTCTTGGACGTCTGGCATCTATCGTCGAACAGGTAGCTGAATGTCAGATTGACGGTCGCGAATGCATCATGGTGACTAGTGGAGCGGTCGCTTTTGGCAAGCAAAAGCTCACTCAAGAGCTTTTAATGTCCATGTCGATGAGAGAGACTTTGAGCCCCACTGATCACACACGGGAACACGCAGGTATATTATTTCTTCGTTCTAATAGCTTTTAATTTTATATTGTGCTCGGAAATTATTCATGGCACGATTAGAATAATTAATAAAATAATTACCAAGGTAACTGAATTTATATATGATGTTGCATTTTATAATAATAATATGAAATTATACTAACAAGTTTCCTGTTTGTATAAACGTTGATTACCAGGTATTAATATCTCTTAATATTTATTTCAATTTCATCTCGACAAACGTTGATGATTATGCAGTTTCCATAAAAATACGGTTTACTTAGATTTTACACGTGTCCAAAGCTGAAAAAGATTATTAATTACAAGTTCCTAAATTCAAGTTGACCCACTTCATAAATAATGAACCTTATCTCCTTTACTCTTCCTGCAAGACGAGCTACTAAAACGCCAATGTTGGGCGCGGTAATTGGCGCAGGAATATGCCGCGCCAATTTCATGTTCTCTTGCACACACGTTCGTCCATCAAACACAATATCTAGGGTACGACGCACTCAATAGACGCTTGCTTTAATTATTATTTTCATGCAACAACGATAAGAGGTGAATTTCGTATATACATGTACATACGGGTAAATTGCCATTAGCATAATTGAAACCAGAATAAGCGATAATCTTGTTGTACTTTACATTATTTCCCTTTGAAAGCCCGGTCGAATGACGTTCCTAATCAATAATGTTTTCATAATTCTAATTAAGAATATATATTGCGAGTCTTGTGCACATAAAGGAATTATAATAAAGTTTTAAAAAATGTAAGTTTATTTTACCTCAACGTAATTTTCACTCCGAATTCATATAGGTAGCATTATTAAACGCATTACTTTAAAGCACGTGTAATCGTCGCTCAGGGCTCGCTTGAAATAGATGGTCATTTTGCATATATTACGAGATGTAATGTTATTATTACAAAATAGCTATCTCAAAGAGCATTACATATGATGATTGTATCATAGATTCCTATATATGTAAATTATATTTCTTAATTATAAAATATGTTAACTTCGAAATAAATTTTGGTGTTAAAAAGTTTTGTTTTATTCGGGAAAAAAGTAAAAATATTAATTTGAAAAATTTAATAAAATTTTGCTATTGGCAATTGTTACATAAATTATTATTTTCATATGGGAACAAATATTTCGTGAAAACATTTATTATGCATCGACTCTCAGAAAGACAATAACTTCCTCGGTAACGAATTTTCTCTCCGCTGATATACATGATAGAAATACTCTTATTGATATTGCATAATCAAGGTTATTCCTCGCTAACGATTCATTGATTTAATACATGTATATGTTAAAAGAATAGAATCAATATATAATAACTTAAACAATTCACACAAGCGGGATATTAATATTTTTACGAGACAGGCGAGCGAATCAACCTTGAGCTATACATTTTAATATATCTCCATCTAGTTATTAAAGAATTACAGAGCTTACTAAAGAAAAATAACACATGTATTCTGTCTGAAATGCAAAATGGAAAAAAGGAAGAAACTTCAATAAAACTGTACTGTCAAGAGACGTTAACGAACTTCTGTCTTGAAATAATAAATAACTGTTTGAAGAGTCTTTTAAAAAGAAGAAACAAATCCATTGTTCATAAATTCTATCTGTAAGAATACCCAGGCGAGGTGTTAATGTTCTGATAGTTTCGGATACATGTCTAGGCAGCCTGCCAAGTCGACAATGTCCGGTCTGCTCTCTCCCCCTCCTCCCCCCCTCCGTGTGCGTGCGTGTGTATGTGTATATAGATTGAGCTACAACTACCCGACGACGAATTCCTGTGGGATTCTATTTGTTCTGTGAATCATGTCGAATGCATCTTCCGAGCAATGCGCACGTTCGAGAGCGAATTTTCTTCAATGTCTTGTCAATCATCCATTTGTTTTCTTATTCTGGTAGAAGCGTTTCTCCAAAATTACTTTTAATTATTAAAAAAATCGTCTAGTTGTACCAGAGTTGTAGCATTTATCCAAAGCTAATATTTAATTATTCCAAAAACCATTTAGTGATGCTCTTTCATATTGGCATTATCCTTGAAATAAAACTTCAAAAGCGGACTTTGGGTAACTTACATCCTTCATAACATATTTATGCAGGAACTATGTTGGAACCTCGAGCAGCGGCCGCAGTGGGTCAATCTGGTCTCATGTCTCTCTACGATGCGATGTTCGCCCAATACGGAGTCAAGATTGCTCAGGTATTAGTGACTAAGCCTGACTTCTATAACGAGGAGACACGAAAAAATCTCTTCAGTACACTGAGCGAACTGATTAGTTTGAATATCGTGCCAATCATCAACACGAATGACGCAGTATCTCCACCACCAGACGTCGACGAGGAAGTTGCTGGCAGCGGTGGTAGACGAGGAATATCTATTAAGGATAATGATTCCCTAGCGGCTATGCTGGCGGCTGAAGTCCAAGCAGATTTGCTAGTCCTCATGAGTGATGTCGATGGAATCTACAATCTTCCACCTTGGCAGGATGGCGCTAAGATGTTACATACCTTTAGTTCCGATCTAAGAGGTACTATCAAGTTCGGACAGAAGTCGAAAGTAGGCACAGGCGGTATGGACTCGAAGGTCAACGCCGCTCTTTGGGCGATGGATCGTGGTGTTGCAGTCGTCATCTGTAATGGTACGCAAGAGAAGGCTATTAAGAGTATCATGTCGGGCAGAAAAATAGGAACGTTCTTCACGCAGGCTGCTGGCTCATCCATTCCTGTCGAGGTGATCGCCGAAAATGGTAATAGTTTGATTTTTGACTTTAAAATATTTTGTGTTTGTGTTTAAGAATCTTATCTTAACTATATATTATATATAAATACATAGTATATATTATATATAAATATATATATAATTCCTGAAATATGGTATATATTATATATAAATTGGTAGAGAATAAATAGTAGTTTAACGCGAGAGGAGTGCTCTGATTTAAACGATCCTGATTTTAATTTGTGATTCTTTTATATTTATCTTATTTCGATATTGGAACGATTATATATTCATAAATGCGAATAAAATTTCAGCTCGCGTCGGTAGTAGAGTGCTACAAGCGTTACGCCCGGAGGAACGAGCCGAGTGCATCAAAATCCTCGCAGATTTGCTCGAATCCAGACAGTCCGAAATTCTTTCAGCAAACACATTGGATTTGGAAGCTGCGAGCAAAAAGAATCTGGCAAAGGCCTTATTATCGCGTTTGTCTCTAACTCCGGCAAAGCTCAAGTCCCTAAGCTCCGGTCTGCATCAGATCGCGAACGATTCATTAAACAATGTTGGCCGCGTACTCCGTAGGACCAGATTAGCCGATGGTTTGGAGTTGGAGCAGATAACGGTGCCCATCGGCGTGTTGTTAGTTATCTTTGAATCGAGACCGGATAGTTTGCCTCAGGTAGCCGCCCTGGCTATGTCCAGCGCTAATGGACTTCTCCTGAAAGGTGGCAAGGAAGCCTCCCACAGCAACAAATACTTGATGGTACTTGTAAAGGAGGCATTGGAGAAGTTCAGTGCCTCGAACGCTATTTCCCTCGTATCCACAAGGGAAGACGTAGGTGATCTTCTCTCAATGGAAAAACACATAGATCTCATCATCCCTCGCGGTAGCTCGGATTTGGTCCGCACGATTCAGGAGCAGTCTAAACATATACCTGTTTTAGGACATGCCGAGGGTATCTGTCACGTTTATGTTGACAAGCACATGGATGTAACGAAAGCTATAAGAATCATCAAAGATTCCAAGTGCGATTATCCTGCCGCGTGCAATGCTATGGAGACATTATTGATACACGAAAGTCTAATGAGTGGCAGCTTCTTTAGTGACGTATGCAGCATGCTGCATAAAGAAGGGGTGAGTCAGCTTTTTCTAAGATTGAGTATTCGACGAAAAAATATATATTTATTGTATATATGTGTGTGTGTGTGTGTGTGTGTGCAAATGTATATATCATTTTAATTTTTTATTTTTTGAAATTAGTTTGTTAAGAGGATTAAAGGATTTGCCAATTAGTAAATCCGAAAAATCCAAAGGATAAAGAATTAAAAAAATCTTTTTTCTTCTTAGTTCCTTTCGTGTCGTGTTACAATATTTCGCGTATTTTCTGTTCGTAAGCAGAACTTTCATCAAGGACTTTTTATTGGGATTTTACAAAATGTCAAAAGTTTATACTCAAATTTGTACTCGGAGACATGTATTAACTTCTTTGAAACGAAATAGAAAAGATTGACTTTTCTGACATCTTTTCTTGAAATTCGAATAAAAGATAATATCCTATGAATATATAATGAACTAATGTAATGTTCCATTTTTTTTTTCATTAAAATAAAATTTATTAAAACTCTTTCTCTCAATAATCGAACTTGTATTGCTTAACATTAACTTTATTACAAATGTATAAAACAATAGTATTTTCCAGGTAAAAATCAACTCCGGTCCAAAATTAAGAGAACTGTTAACTTTCGGTCCACCTGCCGCCAAAAGTATGCGAATCGAATATGGTGCACTTGAATGTACCATAGAGGTAGTTTCTGATGTCGATGATGCCATTAGCCATATTCATAAATATGGTAGTAACCATACCGATGTTATTATCACTGAGCATGCCAGCACAGCGGTACACTTTCAGAGGGAGGTGGATAGTGCATGTGTCTTCCATAATGCCAGTACTAGATTCGCAGATGGCTACAGATTCGGTCTTGGAGCGGAAGTAAGATTTCCAAGACAAAAATTAGTATTTTCATTTTAAAAAAACAAAAAAAAAAACTTTTTTCATATAATAATTACTTGGAACAGCGTATCCAATTGTTAATGTATATTCTTATAAAATATAAAAATAATAAGTATTTGTAATTTAAGTTATGAAGTAGTTATTTATATTATTACATATGTATAATTTTTTTTTAAGGTCGGTATTTCCACGACACGTATCCACGCACGTGGTCCAGTAGGAGTGGATGGGCTTTTAACGACGAAGTGGATTTTGAAAGGCGACGGACACGCGGCTGCGGATTTCGCTGAAGGAGGTAGCAGAACTTGGCTTCATCAATCCTTACCTCTTACAGAATCAATGTGAATCGATCGCTTCGAACTTTATGATCTCGGGTTAGCTGGAATATCATTTAATAAAATGCAATGAATGAACACCTCAAAAAAAAAGCACGACGGACATAGGAAAATATAAATAAAAAAATATAAAGAAAAAACAAATAGAAAAAAATCAAGTGATAGAATAAAAAAAGAAATATTATCATTTCGAATCATTCTTGATATAGGTATCGAATTAAAATTTTAAATTGTAACATAGATCGACAACGAAAATATTTATAAAATACGAAATTTTTGCATTTATGGAATAGAAATAGCTCAACATCAATTATAAGAATACATTACTTTTTATATTATGACTAATCCTAGCGGTAATAAATATTTTTATCAATATGTGCAAAAATATTATGTATTATGTATGTATATACATATAATAGATACATATAAATCAAGAAGTACTGAAAATAATGAGATAAATTGTTTTTCGCTCTCCATGAACGCTCCAAATTTCAATCGCACAGATAAATTATCTTAAAAAGAGATTCAATAGAACGATGTAAGATTCATAACAGAAGTTGTAAAAGTCGTCATTTTCAAAATTTCGAAAGTTTGTTAATAATGTAACAGTGAAGTCCTTCTCTTTCAGTACTCATCTTGAAATAAACTAAACAAACCTAAACAGGAGAGTTTGGATCCTACAGTTAACGGACTCGCGACTCTTTGTTGAGAATGATATAAACGTTAGCACAACAGCAGTGCGTCTATTGACCGGGCAGCTGCCCCAGTTATAAATAACGTCAAAAGTTTATACGTGATTATAAAACCTATTTCACGGAAGACATATTTTTCTGAAACGCGCGCGTAGTACGAACATTAATAATTATTCTTGCAAATTTCCGAATGAAATCAAATAAACTGTATATTCAGCGAACAAAAAAATTTTTTAAATATAAAAACACATTCTTTTTAGATAATTAATTTTTATAAAAATTTATCATACAAAATTACATGTAATAATTACATATCGTAATGTAAAATTAATATAATAATTTACATTCCATAAAATCGGAATATATGTAATAAACAAATCAGGGCTTCTATTCTTGAAAAAAAACGTATATAAAAAAACTAGAGAAATACTGTAGTATATTATTACGTTTTTCGTATACATTTTTTTTTTTAAGAATAGAGACCCAGATATTTTTACAATTAGTTTAGTTGAACTTCTTACACGGTTCATCTTTCTTCCTTCTTTCTCTACGTTGGAGAGAAAAAGAGAATAGAACAAGAACAGAGCAAGAAGTTTAGTTAAAAAGAACAAAGGCCTAATGTTTTACATGAATATTTTGCAAATTTATACATTTTTATTAGAAGAAGTACTAAGATAAATATTTATTTCTAAGATGTCTGTTGAGAAGAAATATTTTCCAAGTATTTCATTCTGGCGCCCATAATTTGAAAGTTCTATCATACGAACTAGTTGCAATAAATTTATGATCGGGCGATACATCAACGGACATGACTTTTCCATCGTGACCTGGTAACATCTTAAGAGGTTGCCATGTTTTGTTGGACCAAATTTTGGCTGTGTTATCATAAGATGCGGTAACCAAATATTGTCCTTCTGTTTTTTGGTACTTCACGTCGGACAGCAAATTGGTATGTGCTGGTATCGTGTATATGCAAGTTCGCTTTCGCAAGTCCCATATCTTGCAGGTATTATCCTCACTTGCTGTTGCTATGTGAAAACCGTTTGGTGAGAAATCGATGCCGAAGATAGATGTTAGATGACCCTCCATAAACATTATGCATCTGCCGGTACGTAAATCCCATACTCTGCCAAAAGAGTCTTGACCGCCTGTGGCACAAACGCTTCCATCGCATTGAAAACTAAATAAAAACACGCAATACGTAATAAAAATAGATCAATATGACGAATTACAAATAGATCAATATGATGAATTAAACAACATATGCGAAGAAATATACCTAATGCAGTGTACTGCCCTAGCATGACCTTCTTGATGAAGTACTTCTGCTTGTTGTTCCAAATCCCATAATCGCCAAGATGCATCGTAACAACATGTGCCAAGAAATCGTCCAGATGGATGAAAAGCAATCCTAGAAACTCTGTGAGGTTCATGTCCTTCCACCTCTGCTAATGGTTCTTCACCAGTACCACCGCTCCATAGTTTTACAGTACCTATTATAAAATTTAGATATGATAAAATAACATTATCATATAATTTTATGTGTCATTTATAATAATATGTATTTATTGCATACCATCTGCTGCACACGATGCCAGCACGCAAGTTGGTACTGCATTATCACCTACTACATCTTCGGTTATTGTAGCTTTTGGATGAAAAACAATACAGCCAACATTACAATTGTGTCCATGTAAAGTGCGTAACAAAGTACAGTCAGGTACAGACCATAATTTGCATAAGCCTGACCATGAAGCTGTAACAAGGATTTTCGAATTAGGGCTGAACTGGCAAAAGGAAATGGGCCTGTTATCACCAATTTGAGAACAATAAATGCTCAATGCTTGCAACTTTTTCAAAAGCTCTTGTCTTTTCGCTGTGCGAGTTGCAGCTGGTAACAGTAGATCTTGCCTTGCCTTATCCAACCGTGCTTTAGCTCTGGGCAATGAATAAGCTGCAAATATATAAAAGTTAAATAATGCTTGTATTAAAAAAATAAGAGATATGAACACTTACATTTTTATATAGATTTAATTCATGGTTATAGTACAATTTTACTTTTTTTAAATTCATGCCAGTAATAAAATCCAGTATTTTCCAGAAAAAAACTGAAAAACACTTTTTTATTAAAAACTCTATTTATTTTATTATTTTTAATAGAAAAGTTTACCAGTTTTTTGTCTGGAAAATATTGGATTTTGTCATTGATATTCTAATTCTAGTACTAGGTACATTCTGCTTTTAATTGTTTTTCAATTTAAGCTTCATCCAAAATAAAATGCATAAAAGAAATCAATGTAACAAATAATTTAGTTCTTGTCATAAAATGTTATTGATAAACTCGAATCAGATAAGTACAATACAAATTTTATATTATATTATCGTTCTTGTAAAACTGTAATCAAAATAAAAATTAATATAAACTTTAATTACATTTATTATCTCCAAAGTTTTTGTTTTAAAAAAGTATTTCACACATTAATTCGAATTAAAAAAGATTCTATTATAAAGTGTTTTATTACTATTAGTTTTCTTCGTTTTTTTCTTTGAAATTATGATTAGTATGATTTATTAACTAAAACAAAAATATTTTCTATATAAAGTATATAAGTCTATTTTTTTAGTACTAAATATTAGTTTTATTATAGTTTTTTCCAGTTTGTTCCAGTTTGATAAAGTCCAAGACCTCGAATTTTTTCCTAATTTTTTCTATCTATTGAATTTTTCTGGCAATTCCTGATTCAAGTATAATTATGACTTACATGCTATCCATGATCTTGCGATTTGTAAAGAATCTGGTCCTTCATGATACCAAGTTGATTCTGCATCTTTTTCGAGTGGATAGGACGGTTTTTCTTCTTCTTCGTGTTTCTTTTTAATAGCATCCTCTCCCACGCTAGCTAATAATTCTCTTAATCTTGTCCTTCTATCCGCTGGACCTTCTCCAAAGAGACAAATTGGCTCACCCAATTGTCTTAAGTGTTTCTTTACTTCGGAGTCATCTGTAGAAACATTAATTTGTCTAGCCTTTTTCCTACGTTCAAATTCTTCCAATAATGCCTGTCGATCTTTGGACATTTCATCCTCGAGCTCCATGTACTCATTCGAAATATGTACATTTCCTCCTGAGGCGGAAACATTAGTGACATCGTTTGCATTCGTGACATCCTTTTCTTCATCTGTAGTTTCGATTGTAGCTGCAAGCCGTGCACGTTCTGCTTCCTCCAAGGAACCATAGTGGACGGTTTTCTGCTTCTTCACGTAAACCAAATCCTCGTCGTCAGACATTTTAAGAGGTTATGATTCTCCTATCTTAGGATAATCTGCAATTCCTCCGTTTTATTTGACTGCGAATATATTACACAGATTATATTACACATTATTTTGAAGCGAATTTACGAGTATAATTTACAAGCAATGGAATATTTTGAAAAGTAGTAAAAGAATACTTGAAATACCGCTACAGAACATAAAGCATTTCAGACCTAACCTAAAACTAACTTATATTTTATTACTGATAATTGATAGTACTTACGTTATATATAATCAACATATAATCCGCAGCTATTTGCAATATTTACATGTATTTTAAAAAATTTTACAATACATGTTTTTGAGACATTTACATATCGTTTAAACAATGCTTTACGCCACTCACATCTCACACCTCCATCCGCGTAATTCGTCAGTCTACATTTAACAGCATTTAACCTTTAATCTGGTCTATCACAGACGATCGATTTGTATCGAAATGATCGAAGTTACGATAATTAGTTTATAAACAAGATTATTAAAATAATTATTAAAATAATTATTAAAATAATTCAAAATATATTTATCTTACTTCTCGCATAAATTATTTTATTAATATGTTAAAAAATTTCAAAAAATAACATTAAAAGTAACAAAATAGTTTCTCTATTTTTAATGTATAAATATGTATATTCAATGTCAATACGTTTCAAATAATAATTATGTAAATTAGTTCATCTATTACTAGAGTAAAGCCTCTTATTATGAGATAGGCGCCTCATTTAAGATAGCGGCGTTTCTGCTAAACTAATAACGCTATCTATTGGTTCCATCATGAATTTATTGCTCTTGGATTGAAAACTATTCAGTAGAAAATTCGTTATTAGATCATGCCTGGAGTCATTAAAAAAGATTTTAAAATTTGGACGTCTTCAAGTTTGAGCCTTTGAGATGAGCCTTTAAACATTATTTATTATTTAATAAAAAAAAATAAATAAATATTTGGCAATAAATTCTTTATGTAATGATAGAATAAGGTCGTACTAATAGAAAAATATGGAATATGTTAAATTGCTTAATTACAGAAATTAGATTTGACGATCGTAAAATCATAAAGCATATATAATATGAGATACTCAGGATATTTCTAATATGAAATAACCCATGCTCTCATGTCATAGTGAAAATCGTTGCTAAAATATAAATATTATTGTACAATAATAAAAAGACAACCGGAATGAACGTCGAGTGCCTATTTCTGCGATGCTTGATTTCAATTACCTGAAGACGAGTTCTAGGCATAATGTATCGCATACTTATTTTTTGCGCACCCTGGCTGTATTTGTATTTAAGAAACATTAAATAAAGTTTTTTGGTTACAATGAAATATTTTGCGTTTTATCAATCTATCAATTTCTCGGGGCATCTCATATTAGGAGCACAATTTTTTGACTTTGCGATTTATTCGCTTTTTACATCTCTTTAATTTAAAAAAAAATGGAATTTAAATTAAATTTTATATAACATTATCTTAAAGCCTATTAAATTCCCTTCAAAATGACCTATTATTTTTTAAAATTCTGTTCATAAACTTCGAGCATTTATCTAAAATGAACTCGATATCTTATAATAGGAGTCTTTCCTCTAAATATTCCAAATAATTTTTAATTCATGAACATAATAAAAGCGTGGATGAATAAGAAAATTTTAAATATATAAATACTTCAAATAGTATGGCAATATGAATTATTCAACTTTTCATATCTTAATAATATTAATACGATCATTTTTGAATAAATCATACTTTTTTGAATAAATCAATAAACAACTTTGAATAAACTTCAAAATATTCGCAACAAGAACCAGCATTGACTTGAATGCTTTTTTCTATATTTGATTTACAATTTTTAAGAAATTGAACATTTTATATAAACTTAGAAATTAAGATTAAATTAGAAAATAAATAATATTTCAAACATAAGAGAACATTCAATGTTATGAGATATAATTGGTGGCCCTGAAAAGGGCCGTTTTTTGTAAAAGCAGTTCACTTTGAGCTCGTGTACTTAGTAACTGCCTTTGTGCCTTCGCTAACGGCGTGTTTCGCCAACTCTCCGGGAAGAAGAAGCCTCACAGCAGTTTGAATCTCCCGAGATGTGATCGTCGAGCGTTTGTTGTAATGTGCCAGACGAGACGCCTCAGCTGCGATGCGTTCGAAAACATCGTTGACAAAGCTATTCATGATGCTCATAGCTTTGCTGGAGATTCCGGTGTCAGGATGGACCTGCTTCAACACCTTGTAGATGTAGATCGCATAGCTCTCCTTCCTCTTCCTCTTTTTCTTCTTGTCAGTTTTACTGATGTTCTTTTGAGCCTTGCCGGCCTTCTTCACCGCTTTGCCGCTAGCTTTCGGTGGCATCGTCGATCTCCTTGACGAAAGTTTTCGTACTTCGAATGCGATGTGACGTACAGGACGCTCGACGCTCGAATAACAGCTCGGACGTCGAAAAACGCGGTATATATAGCAGAAAGTGTCGCTCAAAGCGCACCAATCACGTGCGAGCGGCGCTCAGCGGTGGCTTCGCCGCACGTCATTGGTCGGCGCTCGTGTTGCTAAGCGTACTCACATTCCGTCTTTCTTTCTCTCGTACTCTTTCAATAGTTTTCTTAATAAAGTTAATGTACGCTGAATGTTATATCTAATTATGTTATACGCTGAACTAGTCTTTTAATGTTACTTATTAATATATTCTGATTATTAACATACTAGAATTGACTTTATTATTAAATAATGAGTATGTACATTTCGCCAAATGGATATTATAGAAAGAGAACAGCATCCCTATTCTCTGCGTGCTACTGATTGTAATTTAAATGTAATTTCAAATATTAACATATTAATTTAAACGGTAAATATCAAAAACAATATTCTCGTACAGATCATCGCACAACAGCATCGATTAATAGATACTTTCCAATCGTAAATTCACTAGACGCTTTCGAGCACACGCCGTTACAAGGGGCATTTTCCAGTGAAGATACACAAAGATTCATAACGTGATACAATAAATCATAACATTTTTGTTTGTCAACATTAAACAAGAGCGAAATAATTCACTGAATTGTGTAAAAAGGCAACCGTTGAGAAGATTTATGTATAATCGTTCGAGATAGATTCGGTTTGTATGCTATTGAATGGATTTGTAAATAGATATAAATTCTTTCTCATATTTTATCCCTTTTTTCATAAACTTTCGTAATATTTATCAGAATCAAGCATGCATAAATATGTATACTTTTTACATTGCATTTTAAGTGATAGGACAATATTTTCACCGATTGCGCGTACAGTTGAGAGTGAGAAACCGGGCAAGCGTTCTGATTGGCTAATGTCGACATGGAGGGGAGAGCCGAGTCGAAACGGTATAAAGGTGCCCGCGACAAAGGGTTTGTCGTCATTCGGCAGTCTGTCTTTGTGTCAACGAGTTCGTATCGTAGAGATTCAAGATGACTGGTCGCGGTAAGGGAGGAAAGGGATTGGGAAAAGGAGGAGCGAAGCGTCACAGGAAAGTTCTTCGCGATAACATCCAGGGTATCACCAAGCCAGCTATTCGTCGTTTGGCACGACGTGGTGGTGTCAAGCGTATCTCCGGCTTGATCTACGAAGAAACTCGAGGTGTGTTAAAGGTCTTCCTCGAGAACGTTATTCGCGATGCTGTTACTTACACTGAACACGCGAAAAGGAAGACCGTAACAGCCATGGACGTCGTATACGCCCTGAAACGTCAAGGCAGAACTCTATACGGCTTTGGTGGTTAAACGAAGGACAGTGGCTCCTACGAATCAAATCGGCCCTTTTCAGGGCCACAAATATTTCGAACGTTTGAATAATTTTTATTCGCTATATAACCTTGCCTATGCTTATATGTGCTTCATAATAAATAATTTAACGTATAATACGATCTGCATATAAGTACTTAATATTAAAATATTAATATTTAATCACGGCAAAGTTAATATATATTTTTAATATATATTGAATTCTTTCTCAATTCTTTTATACCTTATCTATTTAATTTAAATTAAATTCTCTAACGGCTTTTTATCTTTAATTCGAAAAAATTAATATTTTTTAAGTATATGAATACTGCATATCTACAATTTAAATATCATATTTATTTTTTTTATTCTTATAGAATAGTTATTATTGCTGCTACTTTTAGTGCTTTTAGTATTTTTATTTAGAAAATTATGTAAAAAATATTTTTCTCGTTCTCTCTTCATGTAATTCTCCGTTTAAATTTACAACACTATTATATATACAGAATGTGTAGACATAATGTTACGATTCACATTATTGTAAATGTATTTACGCAAAATTCGATAAAATGTACATATTGAACGTGAATAAAACATTACAATTACATGAATACTCAAAAGATGAACTTTCGAAAGTTTTTGAGGTTAGGAGTGAACACCACGTCAATCTATAGGCAAACTTGTTCGTGTATATAAGATGCAAAGCGTAGTTTTCTTACATCCGTAAATGCAGTTATTAGAATATGAAAGATAATTTTTAATTAGATATAGATTTTAAAACTGGCATCTACACAAACAATAATATTATTGAATATTATTAATCCGTGTGCGTTTTTTTTAACTCACAAAATTTGTATTTATTTAATGGAAACGATTGTGAATTAAATTTAATAACAATTTTGATTATAGAATAAATGATATACTTGATCGTTCAAAAAGACATCTTGTATTTTGAACATGTTTATTTATTATCTAGGATAGTTTAATAAGGAAATAATTTTCACGTGAAACATAGAAATTTTTTACATATGAAGCATTCAAGAGGCCATTCTAATTTAGTCTAAAATAAAAACTTCGTTTGAGATTATTGTCTTTTGAAATTATTGTTTTAGGAATTAAAATAAAAAAAACTATTAGTTATAACGTTGGTTTTGCACATATTTATATTTGTTTCAAATAATTCTTTAAATTTTGAAGTTATTTGCGTCAATATTTTAAGTTACAGATCATCGTCAATAATGTTACGAGAGATATGCGGCATGAATACATCCGATCGCAAGTATTTCATAATATTAGTGTTTTCTAGGGCTGAACTCTCTGTAGTATACACTTTTGAAATTGAAGAACTTCAAATCCGATTTTATTGAAATGTTAAAAAAAAGTTTATTAAATATATTCAATTTGTGAGCACTTTAATAAATAATTTATACCAAAAAATTAATTCTTTTTTTAAATTTTGATTACTTTTCCAACATATTACGTACACATCAAATGATACAGACAGAAAACTACGGTTTTGATGATACAATATACGCGGGATTTGAAGAAATTAAAATGAAGTATATGTACGTTGTGTGTGATATTTGGTGAAAACAAATTGTAGTACAATCTAATACAGATAAAAGACTTATGATGCGCAATAATAACTTTTACGATACTAATGTAAATCACTCCAAAAATTCTGATTACTTAAAATACAAATAAATAAAAAATAATAAATTAATATGGAGCTATTTTATTTATTCAAAATATTTTTAAAAATGAATTTAAGTTAGAATATTCTCATCTTAAAAGCGTTAAAATATTCAAAAATTGTTCATTATATTGTTATTTATAAAATAAATTTTTACTAACGTTTAATATAGATTAATGGAATTATTAAATACGGAATTGGTTTTATTATATATGGAAAATGTGTAAGCGAAAGAGACGATTCATCGTACAAAAAAAATTTATGGCCCTAAAAAGGGCCGATACATGTATTTTTGTTATTAAGCACGTTCTCCACGAATACGACGTGCCAGTTGAATATCCTTAGGCATGATGGTAACCCACTTGGCATGAATAGCGCAAAGATTGGTGCCTTCGAACCAGATAGACCAACAAGATAAGCCTCGCTAGTCTCTTGTAATGCCATAACAGCCGAGCTTTGGAAACGAAGATCAGTTTTAAAGTCTTGAGCAATCTCACGGACGAGACGCTGGAATGGCGGCAGTTTGCGAATCAGCAATTCGATGCTCTTTTGATAGCGATGAATTTCTCGATGAAGAGCTGCAGTTCCAGACCTATAATGATGGAGCTTCTTCATTCCACCCGTGGCAGGCGCACTCTTACGAGCCGCTTTAGTCGCCAGTTGTTTTCGGGGAATTTTGCCTCCAGTACCAGGTGTACAAGTATGAAATGCGGATTTTTCACCAAAAAAACCGTTAAATTCAGAAGAATGATAAAGTGGTTTATTCAAAGTATGCTCCATTACTAGTTACACATTTTTCCCATCTTTCGGGTAATTTGTGGATACCACACCAATAAAAATCTTCCCCTTTTGCCGCGAACCATTCATCGAGCCATTTTTTCACATCTTCGTACGAACCAAAGCGCTGCTCAGCAAATGCGTGATCCATCGATGCAAACAAGTGGTAATCGGAAGGAGCCAAGTCTGGTGAGTAAGCCGCATGGGCTAGCACTTCCCAGCTGAGTTCTTCCAACGTGTCGCGAACCGGTTTTGCCGTATGTGATGGAGCATTGTCATGGAGAAAAATAATTTTGTGTTGCCTTTTTCGATATTCTGGTCGTTTTTCGAGTATCGAACGGTTCAAATCGATCAATTGTTGTTGGTAGCGTTTGATATTAACCGTTTCACCAGGCTTTAACAGTTCATAATAGACCACACCCTTCTGGTCCCACCAAACACAGAGCATCGTCTTCCTGCCAAAACGATTCGGTCTTGCGGTCGATGGTGCGCCTGGGTCTACCCATAATTTTTTGCGCTTGGGATTCTCAAAATATATCCACTTTTTATCCCCAGTAACGATACGATGCAAGAACGATTTTCTTTTGTATCGTGCGAGCAAAATTTCGCATGTGTTTTTGCGCGTCTCCATCTGCCTCTCGTTCAACTCATGTGGTACCCATCTGCCGACTTTCTGAATCTTTCCAATCTCTCGTAGGCGATTAGAAATAGCTTGTTGACTAACCTTCAATTGCTCTGCGAGTTGTTTTTGTGTTTGTGAATCGTCTTCGTCCAACAATGCTTGCAATTCTACATCTTTGTATCTTTTTGGTGGTTTTCCGTGTTCCTTGTCTGCAACATCGAAATCACCACTTTTGAAACGCCGAAACCATCGCTCACACGTATCTTGCGATGGAGCATGTTCGCCATAAGCTTCTTGAAGTAATCGGTATGATTCAGCAGCAGTTTTCTTCAAATGAAAACAAAAAATTAATACTGTCCGCGAATGCTCTTTATTTGGCACAAATTTCGACATATTGAACACAGCACAACAATACTATGCAAACACTTTTTCAATTTATTACTTGTGCGCGTTGACTCTTGTTGATGGCACAACAAAATGGCGTATACGTCAAATCTTTATACTACACTGCATTGGTGCATCATCTGTTGTCTCAAATCCGCACTTTATACTTGTACATCTGGTAGGCGCCAGTTGTTTTCGAGGAGCCTTGCCTCCAGTAGACTTGCAGTCTGCTTAGTAAGATTTTCTTTATCTGAGCGGCGCAACGCTCCCGAACAATCGTCAAAAGAAAAAAGATCAAGTTCGTTCACGCGTACTTTTATAGAGCTCCAGTGCAACCGGCTCGACAGTGATTGGTCGCTGCACTAGTGGTGGGGAGAGGCAGCATAACTGTCGCACATAGAGTTCTTTCTCCACATATTTCTAAAGAATATCTCTCATATAACATATATAACGTACATGAGACGTAAAAAACGCGTCATATTGCTTTTCAGGCTCATTTTATACATAATAACAACGATAAATCAATGATACATATAGATTATAAGAATTAACTAAATATATTGTAATAATACGTACGGAAAGACGTGTAAAGAAATATGAAAAAAATTTTATGTAACATATATTTATTTATAATATTTCTACACCTTTTCTAAATGGAATTAAAATCTCAATAAAATGTTTTCTTTAATATCAGCAATAATATATGATACAATTAGTGTTTGGTATAAGATATGATTGACGTCAATTTAGGTACCTTTAAAATTATAATTGCGCGTTTGGATATCAAATTGTGCATGAATAATAAAAGTAATTTTAATTATTTTTAACTTAAATGAATAAACTTTAACTTAAAAATAACGAGAAATTTTGCGAACAAATTAAATATTTAAATCTTGCATTCTAAATTTCAAAAATAAATAAATATCATGTTGTTTAAAATATTAACGAATCTAACATTTTCTGATAATCATATTTGGTATAAATATTGATCGTTAAATAAACATTTCATTAAATTTTTATTAAATATTTAATCTTATTTACTTATATTTTTATTTTTAACATAAAATGTTTGCATAATTTGCAATATATGCACATCACAAGCAAGTTTTAAAATTAATAATATATTAATTAGATAACAGAAGTAAACGAACAATATTTAATGTCAAATGTCAAATGTGAAATATGAAATCATTTTCTGATAATTCTGCATAAGAGAATATTTTCGATTTAAATTGAAAATGTAGATATTTCAGTTATGATAGAATATTTTTGTCTATGCAGATTTATCTTAGATGATATATTTATTATGTACAAATATAATATAGATGCTTTAGTTCTTTTCTTAGCTGCGAGTTTTACTTATTCATTTTATAGAAATTCCTAAAACTACAATTACGTTAAAATATATTAGATACATAACCTCTTTCTCTCTCTCTCTCTCTCTCCCTCCTAAAAAATCATGAAAAATGATGTGTTTGTATTTCAATTAAGATATATCATTTGTGTTATTGTTTGTATATTAATTCTATTTTTCTTTATTTTAATCGATTAAATAACAATTAGCATCTAACAATAATCTACTATAGTATCTTTACAGACGATGTGAAATCTCTATCACAATGCAGCACGTACTTGTTTAGCATAAGCATAATTTCGCATACATTTTTATAGAGATTGTAAAACTTGGACTAAAAATAAGTTATTCTTCTTAGAAACTGTAAGTATGCCAAAGAATTAATATTAAATGGTCACTATATATATAAGTATTGTTGTCAGAGAAATTATGAAACTATTTTAGACATGTACTTATACGCTTACCTATAAAACAAAAATCAATGAAATGCAGCTTTCAATATTATTTTGTTTTTAATATTATAATTTGGTCAAGTATTCGCATCTGTATGCGTACACACACACACGCGCACACACACACACGCGCGCGCGCGCACGCACACACACGCACACACCCACACACGCACACACCCACACACGCACACACCCACACACCCACACACCCACACACGCACACACACACACATGAGCGTGTGATATTTTTTCTTTATTATATACTTCTGCTTTTAAGTATGATAAATATTGGGTGCTTTCCATTTGATGAACACAAATTGACAAAAATCGACATAAGCGTCGTTCTATCTTTCTTAATATTTAGAAAGTGACAAAAATAGAATACTTGTGACATCAAATTAATGAAAGTATCCATAATATGTTCGAAATGTAATTGAAAGTTTGTAAAAATCAAATGTAATATCAATATTTTATACACATATTTTCATAAATTATGCAAACCATATAGAATATGTTTGAATATAATAATTCTATTAATAATAAAGAAAATTATAGATGCACGAATAATATATACATATTATATACTATTTGTAAAATTATTAATTTTATATGTTAATTATTATAAAAATGTTAATTATAAATGTTAAAATCATTAATTCTAAAATGTTAATTATTTTAGAAAATTTCATAAAATACATTGTAAGATGAGGAAAATCTAGCGCGTTTCAAAAATATAAGACAAGTAAAGACATAATAACGGTTGTTCAAGAAAAAAAATGCAAGAAATTAAGTAATACATTTTAATCTATATTTAAAACAAATTTTCCTAAATCTAAATTCTATAACAAAGTTTGTATTCTTCACAAACAAATATAAACAACTGAGCGTTTCAGTTCGATCGAGTGTCTCTTATATGAATACAATTCCTTTAAAATATAGATAACATTGTAAAAAATATATGTAATTTGTACTTAGAGTAATTAATTTTTTGTGTATAAAAACTCAACAAAAGTATACAAAATATGAAAATATGCCTATTATACTACTTTGGATATTATAAGTAATGCGCTGTTACGCACAGGGAGACTTTAATCAGCACGCTGCGAAAAAGAATCCTTAAGTCGTTATACAGACACAGATTTGACGTAAAAAAATCATTCTATAAATTTCTAAAAATGGAAACTTGAGTACGTCATCAATTTCTGTTCCAAGATGCAAAAGCATTCGTGTCATCTGTACAACTTATTACTTAGAAATATTATTAGGTTACGACACAGTTTTTATGTTTCCTTGGTCGTATAGTTCGCAAATCAGAAATGAATTATATCAAATTGTGCGCTTGATTTTTGCAAATTTCAAGACAATGACTGTGCAACGACAGTTTAATATTTTTTAAACAATATTTTTCGTCCACACAAGCCTCTATGTGTTATTTCGTTATCTCTTGTTATATGATTCGTTATAATAGTAAGGTTTAACTGCATAGGAGCAATCGGCGTGTTATAGGAAGCTGTTTTCGCGTATATGCGATATTCTTCGAACGAAATTATCGATTATGCATATAATATCGCAACCCAATTATATTTATGCTTCTCTCGATCGATAATGGCATTTTACACTATTCAGTAAAATTGTCTGCAAATGTACTTTGTAATCGGTATTCACTTTGTGTTGCGCTAACGCTTGTATTCTGCCATCCGTGAAACTTGGAATATTCAGCGCATATCTGGTGCCTCGCTCGGGGTAAACACTTGCGGTCGGTTAGCACAGCTATCACGACGTTTTATGAGCCGCATAAATGCGCCGTGCATTAATAATTATATTGTTTATTAACTTATTTCTCGAATTGAATCGAGCTCCGTGAATGAACCGAGTGCTCGCATCGCATGGAACCGCGCAAAAATCGATGTCAGCCGCGCAGAGGACCGTTAAAATGTGTACCAAATGAAACTAGCTACTTGCTTCTACAATTCTGAGCCACGAACTAATGACCTTCATTATGTAAAATATTGTTTAAACAACGAACAATTACCGGCCGCTCTTTCATTCCCAGCTGCTTGTTACCTGCAACATTGGGATGGCCTCTCTCCGTGGTCCGCGCTCACGGTACAAGTAGCGCGTTGAGCGTCCGTTTGATAATGTTCGAGAATAGCGTCATCTGTGAGCGTCTAGTACTAAAGTTTATATTTGTACTTTGTCGTTGAGCATTGGCATTTCTCTCATCGCATCGCAATGGAAGATAAGAGCGCATCTGGTAATGCTGCGGCTACGGAAAACTTGGCCGCTGCAGCGCCTGCGAAGAAGAGCGCGAAATCTAAAGCAAAGACACAACGTCCCAAGTCGAATCATCCGCCGACTTCGGAGATGGTCACATCTGCCATCAAGGAACTGAAAGATCGCAAGGGTTCGTCCGTGCTGGCGATCAAGAAGTACATCGTCTCCACTTACAAAGTCGACGGAGAGAAATTTGCTCCCTTCATTAAACGGTACCTTCGAGCAGCAGTTACGTCCGGTGCGGTGGTACAGACTAAGGGAAAGGGTGCATCAGGCTCATTCAAACTCTCAACCACCAAGTCCTCTCCGAAGGGTAAGGTGAAGCGTGCGCAGAAACCTAGCTCTAACGCAAAGAAGGTTACCGAAAAGAAGGTTGCAAAGAAAGCACCTGCAGCTAAAAAGGCCGCCGAAACTAAGAAGACAACGGCTGAGAAGAAGCCGGCATCTCCAAAGAAGACCGCCAAAACTGCAGCAACAAAGAAGGTCGAAGCCGCGGCAAAACAAAAGGCTGCTGCTCAGACCAAGAATCTGTCGAAGACCAAGAAAGCTACCAAAGCTCCAGCGGCGAAGACCAAGACACCTAAGCCAAAAACGACCAAGGCAGCAGCGACGAAATCTGGAAAAGCAGCAAAAAAATAATTTCCGCTAATCCAAAAACTGATAAAACTGGCCCTTTTCAGGGCCCCAAATCGTTATACGATGAAAAATCTGCTCGCAATAATCAATTTCCTTTCCCCAAAATCACTAGGAAAAAAAATGATTTTTGCAATTAAATGTTTATTAGAATATTTTAACATAAATTAATTTATTATTAATACTAACAAAAAATATAATTATTAGTTATATTATATCGTAGTTTTTTAGAAAATGATATATTTAATTATTTTATTGTAGACTCCTAGTTTTACTAAGTTTTTATTCGAATTTAAATCGTGTTTAAATTAAGCATTTACTAAGCATAAAATTGCTATTTTTAATCGTCACTGAGTAGAGCGGCTAATGATAAATCTCGCAGTAATCGCCCTCTAATTATATATTTGAAATTCTAATTAGAAAAATCTCTAATTTCCTATTTTTTAAAAACAGATCTTGTTTACATTATGAAAGTAATAGAATAGCACGGACGCTTCTATAATATTTTATGAATATGGAGATATGGTAGACTTGTATGAAAATGAAAATGCAAAAGAAATATGCCACCCAGCATTTTTTCTCAAGAGATCGTGCAATAGGGAATAGCTTCGCGAGATTCCAGATTTATTTTTCCAAGTTTTTAAGAATTTGAATACGATAAAATTCTTAATGTATTTCTTTTAATATATATTTTTAGGCTAGGTTAAAATCACGAAGAAGTTTGAATAATCGTGAAAACGTTCACATCATTTTTCTAAAGACGCAGTTTGTACATGATTATATCTTTCTCATTTCTTTTATGGTGCTGGAGCCCGAACTTCTATTGTACATTCTAAAAACATGGAGAAATTATTTGATCGTCATTTAAGATTACGTGGCCCTTCATATAGACAGTTTAGGTTAGCTAACTTAAATATTGGGATTTCTCCAGTTAATTATCTTGTTATCTTCAAGGATATTGATATTCATTAATATTCACGATATAAACGCGAAAAGTTTAGTTAAACCTAATTTAGGTCACATTGCAACTGAATCGATATATCTTATTCTATTTACTACATCGCATTTCTTTCCATTTCATTCAGTTTACGTTTCTGAAAAATTCTTTCATGTTCCAAAAACTGACGAGCAACGCCGTAATACGACACACAGATGGCTAATAAATAATACCTTCGTGAATTGAAATAGCTTTTAAAATATTTTTAATAATCAATTTACATTTCTAAAATCGAGCTGTATATGTTGTATATATTATATACTTACTACTAGGCATCTTATGGTTTAATATCTCAACACGTCGGTAAAATCGTTTTTTTATTTATATACATCAGTAGCCAGTTGATATATAATCAAGGACGAAAAATATAAAATGACAAATAGGAGAAAATATATTTAATTAGATTCGAGTTAGTTAATGTTAACATAAATGCAAATAATGTCAAGAAACGGTCGTCATTCAATCACAGTGTCTTTGAATAACAAACTTATTATTTCGCCACAGATGGCGCGAGTGTCCTAGCATTGCTTCAACTTCTTTATAATTCGTAATTTTCCCGCATACTGGACGGAGCGCTGTTAAACAGATTTTGCATCGGTAAGGTAGATTGAGAAAGAATATTTAGTGGATAACTTTATCGACTTTATCGATTTTATCGACTTTATCGACATACATCAATGGACCGACTGAACGAGCATCAGAAATAATGTACCTAACAAGAATAATCAAGACAGATGACAGATATATTCAATATTGTAGGCATTTATCATATTCTGTTTACAAAAAGAAAGTTAAATCAGCTAGATTACCGATAGTAAGAGTTAATTGATAATTAATTACCATTCATAAATGCCATTTTAAATGCCTTGGATTTTAAGATTTGTTTAAACGGACAATAATAATAATAAAAAAGGTAATTAATTTTTTGAAGTTTTAGAATATTTTTGTGAGATTTATTTTATACTTCGCGCGTTTATTTTCTTAATTTTTGTTACATTTCATAAATTGTAAGTTGGGACGAATGCGAGTGCAAACGCATTTCAAGGAGATAACTAACTATAATAAATGTGTCATGTGTGGCATAGGCAAGATGATTAATAAATTAACACCAAAGTAACATATATGGATGATGACGTTTTTAAGGCCTGTGAAATCAGGAATTTGAGGATATAGATTATCTTCGGGGGAATTTATTCATGCGCACGTCGTCGGAATTGTATAATATAGTGAAAAGAGATACTGAGTGGATGGTGTGCTGTTCCAATTACCACGCGCATCATCAGCAAGCGAACGAAGCCTCGTCCGAAGGTCATCTTTGTGCAAGAGCGATGAACCTCGGACGCGTTGCTTTCGTCAAAAGTGAGCGTTCGCGCGCGCGATCGGTCGCCGAGCGATCAATTAAATCGCTTAGATCGTTTATCGTGAGATGCGCTCTCACGTTTTATAAAATTTTAAATGACGTGAACCTATCAGTTGAATTATTTAATTAAATAGATAATTAACATTTTATACGAGGCGTACACGCGAGAGAGATTTTTTTCGTTTTTCTTTGTAAATTTATTCTGCATCCGTTATATGTAAATTTATTCTGCATCTTACTTGTAATCTTACGTCAATATTTTATCAGATGATAATTCTGATTTATACGTAAATATATCTTTTACGCGTATCATGTTCTCTCTCTCTCTCTCTCTCTCTCTCTCTCTCTCTTCCATATAATATACATATGGATATATTAAGGAAGGAAACTTAAGAATAATCTTGCTGCAAATAAGTCATCGTTCCTCGTACGACTTTTTAACTTGTTTGCATCTTTGATAGACTTGGCAAATAATAAGCGAAAAAAAAAAAATTATTTCGACATCCTGACACTGAAAAAAATATCTGGTTGAAAATAAATGAACCAGAAGATTTTGATTACATCACAATCAAAATTTCTATTATATTATTTCTAGAATTTAACTAGAAAATTCTGCTTCGTTTATTTTCAATCAAAATCCAATTAATCGAACTAGATATTTTTTTCAGTGTATGGACGATTTTTAAAAACATTGCGAAGAAGTTTTTTTCTATTAAATAATATTCTAATTAATACATCGGAGGTGAAGAGATAGTTAGGAACTGACGATAATTCGTTTTAAATTTGAACACAAATCGAATATTATGTATATAAAAATTTAATATTTTACAAGAAACTGTTTTAGAAATGATTTTAATAATAGTTACATAAGATTTTGACATAGACATATCTGAAAGTCATATAGAGCCTTGACCGCAATTTTAAGCGAAAAAAAATTTTTTGCTTCTTGCAACACTATCTCTCCATTTTTTATTACTGCGCTTCTCTTTTTCTTCTATAGAAAATAATCGCAAATTTTCTGTATAGAAAAAAATTGAATAAAGTTTCGCTTTAGTTACATCAAAACTATTGAAAACTATCTCTGTGCTTGTTCATATCGCTCATTTGTTGAAACAATGACATAATTAAAAAATTGTCATTTTTTATATAAATAGATTATTTTATATAAATAGATTATTTTATATAAATAGAAGTTCTTTGAAATTCTTCATCCTAGTAGATCGACATAATTGAGTTGCTAAAACTCATCACAAGAAAGCAATTGTGTCATGATTGCGTTACTACATTTTGTCAATTATTTTGCTTTAACAATGTCTCATCTCAGTCATTGTTATTAAATAATTCTAGTGAAAAGACTTAATTCTAGTGAATATACTTTCATTTCTGTACAATCAATTGTTATAAATAAATTTGCACTTAAAAATAATATTACAAACTTTTAATGATCAAAAACATTAGTCCAACCGAAATTTTTACCGAAACTGAAAACGAACATTCATTACGTGTCAGTTTCGATTAAAACTATATAGCTCTTTTTTAAATATTAATTTTAATATTGTATAATTTTAATGTGTAACTATTGTTTCAATAAATTATGATGTTTATGAAGAAGTACTTATACTTCTTTCTCAAAATTGACACACCGAATTAACCGAAATTTTCGTTTTTGATTTCGAAAATTTCTAAAATTTAGTTAATGTTGTTCAATAAATTATGACATTTATGAAGAAAAAGTACATGATATATAGACATGTCTACACATGTGGCCCTTGTAGGATTTTTTTTTTTAATTTTTCTTTCGATTTCGAGTAAAATTGACATGTAGTCGAGCGTTTCGATCGGACTCTAAAAAACATTCAAACTCGTTTTCTGAAAAACTTGATCTTTTTTTTAACTACATATGTCGTTGCTTTGATAAATGAACCGATATGCAGCTGGTAGGTTCTTTGTTCGCGCGTTCGTTGAGCAACAAGTATGGAAATGCGAGACGCGAGCGGCGGGAAACTTGTCAATGCCATCGGGTTGACGTGTAAGCGTGTGCGTCTTCATGCGATTCTGCATTACAACAGTGTGGACGCAGCGTAGCGCAGCGCAGCGTTTCACAGCAACCGTTCGTATGTAGTAATCGGGCGACTTTAACGCGGCCGATCCCGTCATGGTATTACACCGGCGCGGCGCCGCCGCCGATCTCTAAAGAGCCGAAAGAAAGGGAAAGTCCGTCGTAGACCGGCCGCAAACTTTAGCGCTCTCAGTTCACAGAAAGCGAGCGTGCGCCCGCTCGCGTCGCGCGAGCTATATCTCGTCCTCCGTACAACGCGCGGGCGAAAAGTATAACGACGGAATCTGGAGTAAAAAAAAAAACCAAAAAAAAAGTGGACGAAAAAGCTAAGCGTGCGTGCGTGCGTGCGTGCGTGCGTGCGTGTGTACGTATACCAACTTGCGAACTTCGGAATCGTATCGGCGGCATACCATCAGCACGTGTCCGCGTCGTAACGTTCATCTTGAATGCATCTTGAATGCATCTCGGTGCACGAGCTGGCGGGAGGATAAGGGCGCGTCGCGGTCTTGTCTGATGCGATGCGGTCTGCCGCGAATGCCGCGACGCGGAGCTTGGAAGTTATCGGGATAGCGAAAGGTAGGATGGAGGATGTGCAATCGCGCTCTATTTATTTGGGATTTATTTTTTTACGCGCGTATAATCGTATCTTCTAGGAATAGCGTTCGGGGAGACGCTGTTAGCACCATTTGTGTTGTTTCTACCGTTATCGTTTATTGGATGTAAAACAAGGATAAAATGACACAAATTGCGCTAATAGCGTCTCACTGAACGCACCTCCAGTTATTGACCGATTTACCAGTCAGAAACTTATGTTAAATAAACTCCGGAAAGAGACTAGAGAGAAATAAGATTAAATTTGGCAATGTGGTTGAACGGCTTCACTTGGGTTCGTTTCTAGGTGCGTAGAATTTACAGTTTCCTTCAATTTGCTCGCAAAAAGTGCTCATAAAAAATTATTTATCACGCATTATCGCAAACACAGATCTATCACTTTATCACTTAGTGAATTTGATAATCTGTGAAAATTGTAATGGTTTCAATTACCGCTAAAATACCTATATTCTTACGGTAGACTAGGAGCAAGTAAAAGGTAATTGACGTAAGCGCTTTGCGGTCGGTATAATAAGAGTGTTACGTCAAGTTCTGATACAACATTTATAAACGTGGTTCTTCGCACGAAGCAATTTACAGTATATATATATATATTGACGTTTTATTATTTTTTTTGGCTTAATTGTGTCACATAAAGAATAACAGATAGTAGTAAATGATGTAGCGTTATATACAGAATTATAGTGATATATACATTTCTTTTTTATTTAATTGTCGGAAAAAGTAACAGGTGGACGAAATATATGCGCACAATTACTTGCTCAAGTTAATAGACGCTCCAGTTTAAGAAGGTGTTTACGTAATTCGTAATTAAGTCGGCGCAAAATACAGATCGCTTATCTTGTTACGCTTGATCATTGACATTACATCGCGCACTTAGATTGCGTTACACGATGACGTCGCGTTGAACGCTAGTATTATATAGCTCTTATGCAATTGTGAAAATTTCACTTTTCTCGATGCAATATGTCTGCATGCGAGCGACCATGTTTTCTCGCGATATTATATGTATATTACAGAGATTGGAATAATTTTTCGCAAACATTTTCCCATTCTCTTTTTCCCTTCTTCTCCTTTCTCTCTCTCTCTCTCTCTCTCTCTCTCTCTCTCTCTTTCTTTGCCTGTCTCTTTTTTCCTCCTTTCGACATAGTTCTATCTTCTTTGACTTGGCATTGCTTCACAAGCTTGCCCAACAATTTTATCAAGATAAGTCTAGTAATCACTTTCAACACAAGGACATTCGCGTAATTTCAACAGAATGAGTAAAACAAAAAGATAGAGAGAGATAAACCATGAATTTTAAGAGGAAAGAGTATATCTCTCTTACGAATTCGCGAGACATCATTAAATTTATTATAGACGTCGTATGATAACTTTTTTAGACATCGCGTTCTCTATTATCAATTTATCTACTTGTTAGTTGCATTTTTTAAATTGATACTAAAAAAATCAGTACACTCTGAAAAAATGTATATTAAATGTTTTAATAAATTTGTTGGAATAGTACTAACTAAACGTTTACTGAATATAAATGTAAACATATATTTATTTGTACACAGGAACCGATAATATTAGCCAGTAGTAATAAAAAAAAACGTATTAAGATTTAGTAAACTTTTTTAATATAGATTTTCTTATTATTTCTTAAAAAAGAGTTTAGAACAAGTTATTATTTCGAATGTTTTGTTAAATAATTTTAATACCATTATGCAATTATTTCGAGTACTCGCAAAACTGTTGCATAATTAGCAATCGAAGTAGTGCATGACTGACTATTAGTGACTGACGTAACATTCGGTACATCATTTTCTGCCACATATTTGACTAGATAATTCAGCAATATATGTGAGGTGACAATTGCATTTTAATTCGACAAATATACTGAGAGATAATTCAAATTAATTACTATTTCAGTACGAAAACATCTCGACATCAATTATATAACAATTAATTATGTGTTTGAATTATCATATATAAACCGTGTTTCGATATACAATACTAAAAATCTATAATTCACGTAAATATAAAAAAAACAAATACATATATTACAACTTTTCAGTATCGGCAGTGTATATTGGAATATAATAGTGATGAAAGATAACGTAGTTTTCTTTAAGACAATATATGATATATCACAAAAGAAAAAAGAGCGTGGAATATAATTTCAAAAGATTTTTCTTTGTTTTCAGCGCATCCCTCGGAATGCACCCACCAAATGAAAGACCGAGCATGATTGGGAAGTATTTTACCTTCATAAAACCGGATAGCTCGGAATACTCACGAGTACTTTGCTCCCACTCGTGTTTTTATACTCGTGTGCTCGACCTTTTGACCGGCGGGGGATCATAATGCTAGAGCCGGTTCTGGGAACTTTGTCGATCTGGTGGTTGGTGGTATACGCCAACATTTTGCTGCTGCTGTCGCCGTTGGTGCTACTGATGATTTTCTTCCTACCGAATTTCCCGATCTTGTTGCTGCGACGAATCTGTTACATACCGATTGAGTCGATCTGACCAAAATTAAATCGTCGATTGATTTATCGATCGGCGATTTATCGGATACTCACTTTTGATGTGCGATCGCGAATGCGATTGTTATATTATCTTTGTCGTGGCGCGTAACTAAAACAGTTTATAATGTAACGCGTATATAGTATAAATTTAAACACAATGAAAAGCATAGGCAATAGCAAGGAAATAACAGATTTTAACGTACATTCTGTATACATAGTTTCTGTTAGGTTGAAATCTGTTATTTTCTGTATTGAAAAAAAATTACAAAATTATATCAAAATGACAAAAAATCTTAGTACATATTTCTTTGAATAATACCGAGGAAACATTTATTTTGTACAATAAAAAATTTATAATTAAATCAAATTAATGGTTTTTGTATCAAATAAAGAAATATATATGTTTACATTTATAAATATTTAAAATTATTTCAACAAATATTTATTAAAATTTAGCATTTTTTTCCTTTTGCCTGTATTTTTCATTGCGTTTAAGATTTAATTGCACGATTAAAAAACACAGGCAATAGGAACAGGAAATAAAGACTTATTAAAAACTGTGTATATCAGAATACATAACATTATTTTACCTGTGTGTTTTCATTATGTTAAGGTTTTAGGCATAATTGCATGTCACTCGAGAATAATCAAAAAGAATGCTCGAGCAATCGCGAATTTTGGCGGCTTAAGATTTTAATTGCTCACGTAGTTTTAAGTATTTATGCGCTCTAGATTGTTAAAAATTCATAATAGCAATGCGCTTATATGTAAGTGTGGACCGAGTTGAAGGTTTGGTTTTTGCTATAGCCTATGACTATAGTCATCAGATATATTGACATAGGTACGTATCACGAAGCGACCAAATGCATCTTCGTCAAACAAAGACTAATGCGAGGCGACACGATTACGCGAGGAATTCGCACGTTGTTTACGCTTCTACGCATATACGTTGATATTCAAACGCGTTGACTTACCAAGTCATGCACGATGAATTTTAACGAGACGCTTTTCTTGCTTTGCACGCCGTGTGTAAAAACGGCCGATTACGTGTATATGTTGAATTTTGAATGTTATAGCGCGATTTACGTAAAAATTCCGTCGCAAGCCCGTTCTTATCAGCATTTTATTATTCGTCTTTCACGAACTTGTATGACATATATTAATAATTATAACGATAAACACGAAAACAAATAACGCCGATAACAAATAAGAAAAATCAGAATTATAAAATTTTTTACTTTGAATACACGCACACGCGCGCTTATAATTTTTATACGTATGTTATCTATTCGAAAGTTTCCCAAAAGAAACTAAATTTTATTCAAATAGAATTTATTAGTAATGATCGCGCTTAGTAATTATTGTAAACAGTATTGTAAACAGTATACAAAGCTACGATAACGATAACATTTCGTTTAATAAATTGATATCATGCGCTGTGCAAAAAGAAATATAATTATTATATATTTTTAAACATAATATATACTTTTTACCATTTCCGTATGTGTCACTTTCAAGAACAAGTACATGTAGTAATTATTATAATGGCCTGTAATTAGAAGGAATTGAGAGACCAAGGTGAACTAGTTTGTCCGACGGACGAAATCGACGCATTATTATCGAGTTATTTATGAACTGACGGCGCAGAAAAAACGGATTATTGTCATTTTATTTTCTGATTAAATACCTTGCAGATAACAGCTGGAAAGAATAAGACTCAGTATTCGTTAATAAGTCAGAAATGATTGACAACGGTCTACACATATATAAATGTAGAGTCTTATTTTTTTTACTCATTCTTGCATAAACTTGATCATAAATGTTATAGCGATAAGTGTATTAAGTATACAAAGAATCTCGAAAATTTGACATAAAATTTAATATAAATAATTATTAAAACATAAAATTAAAATTCTGTTTGATCTTTTTTACATAATCCGTGTAGCGGCAGAATCTGGATTTTAAAGATATTAAATATATAGCATACATTTGACGCAATTATATTAGGTGTTGGAATTAATTCGTAGCGTTTTACAAGTGATGGGAAGTACTTTCATTAATGTATTTTTTAATGCTCATGTGAAATAAATAACATTCTTTCATTAAAAACGCTACGAATTAATTCCAACACCTAATATAAAAGTGGCATGTCTGCTATTTAGATTAAATTATCTTGAGCATGTACACCAACGTTTCAAAAGCGGTTTTCTCGAAAACATGCGTCATCCCAGGGATCGTTCGCTCGCTCGAGTTATGCTACACTCGATCGCATCGGTGAAAGAGACGCATTGCAAACGGCTGTCCTTCTACAGTTCGCTGATATAGGCTGGTTCGAAGTTGGACGTTATAGTAGCGATCGGAAAGTACTTTCGCCGAGAGTCACTCGTAGTGGGGGAGGCAGGACTTGAACCCTGGAACCCTATGGGCCATATATACTACGGGCCCATACAGAGCTCTTACTACTTGTGGTGTCAGCTTGTCGCGGATTCTCCGCTGTACAGGAAACGCACAGGAGACAGAAGTTGATAAGAGTGACGCGAAGGTGAGTACACGAAATTACGGGTAATACGCCCCTCCGCTAACAATAATTCTGATAGGACCAAGGACGAGCTGATTCGACAAGGTGAACGTGACAGTGATATCTGTTGGAGGTAGGAAGTGATACGTGCAAATGACACCGTGAAGCTGTGAATGCTGATGAGGTGATTCACCGATGCAATGCCATGTACATATTTCCGTGATCTTATTTATTCGCTGACAAGCTCACCTTGTGAAACTTACGTTGTCTGACAGGCTTTAGCCGTACCTTTCAACCCTTTCTGCCTGGCGTCTGTGTTTCCTATTGATTATACGTAGAAAGAATATTCTCGGTATATTGATCTAAAAATTGCATACTTTTAATATAACAAAAAATTTGTGAATGTAAAATTAAATAATTTTTTTTTGTAATAAAGACGAAGGTATTCGTAATCGATTTTTATTTTAAGATCGTCTTATATTTAAAACAGTCTTAATATGTCACGAATCAATTAGAGAGCATCTTAAGACATTACTTAAGATGGTCTTGAAATAAGAATGGACTGTGAATACCGACCAACGATTGATATTTAAGACAGACTTAAATATAAGAATCGACTATAAATATCGGCCAAAAAAATTGAAAGTTCGGTGTGTCGGTTCTTTATTGTAATTTTGTTTACATAGTAATATTTATATTTTTCACTAAAAATCTATATTGTTGATAACAGATAAGATACAACAGATTGAGATTAAATCAACAAACATTATTTGTTAAGCCGTTCTGCGGCTTCGTAACATTTTACCAGCTATATTGCTCTGGGAGTTTGAACTTCAAACACGATAGGAATTCAAATGCAATAATTCAATCTCGAGTACACGCCTATGAGCATAGCCGGGGCAACATTCCGTGCACGTGGCTCTCGAATCATTTGTATGCAGTGTTTTGCGCGCTCACATGCGAGGCACTTGCGCCACTGGTATCAGTTACTTTTCCAGAAACAAGAATAGTGTCATTATTTCCACAGAAATATTCCCATTTTCTTTCTTATTTGTCATTTCGAATATTTTCGATCCTTTCCTTATTAGGAAGAACAATACACACTATTATATATAATAATCATATAAAACATATTTATTATGTTGTAACCTAACCTAACCTAACCTAACCTTAGGTGAAATTGATTGAATCCTTCTGCAATTATTTTTTATACGTAATTAAAAATCTTTATTATAACGAAAAAAAAAAATAAAGGAGAATGTTAAAAAGAAGCCAATTTCTGCCTGGGGAAAAAAAGATGAAGGTTTTGAGGAATACTTTGAAAATTGAGTATGAATATGGTATATTTATCCAAATTTCAATATTCTTATTTAATTTTCAATGTGCTCCCCAAATGCCATGAATTTTTTAATAATTTATCGTATCCAGGAAGTCAAAATCTATAAAAAAATATTATTCTTTTATTTATATCTTTTAGAGCATGACCCCTTTTTAATATCCTCCTTTATTAAAAATTAAAGAAAAACTAAAAGATTAATGGAAAAGTATTTTTTCTAGATGAAGCTGCTAATTTTGTGCACATTAACTACCGTCGCTTTTGCCGCACCTCCTCAAGGGTCGCGACGGGGTCTCCTCAAGATACCGAGGGTGTATAATGCCGTGATTACGAGCAATCAGAATCTATTGCCGTCGCGAGCATTCCCTGTGATACAACCGGTCTTCCATCGAACCGCCATCGGCTACGTGCCACCGTTCTATTATACACAGATAGCACCTCATTTTGTCGGGCCAGAAGTGGTGCATTATCCGCTGCTCGCCGATGGTAAAGCGGTCAGAAACGACCAAGCGCAGGTCTCTTCCTCAACGTCGCGTCTAGCCGAGTCGACGAGCTTCGGTATCGCAAAAGAACATGAAGACACCGATATCACCGAACGTGAGAAGGAAAACAATCCGAAAAAAGGCGATACGAAGGACGAGCAGGAGCCATTGACCTTTTATCCGAACTATCGTTCCTTTTACGAGCCGTACATCTATACGTACAATGGCTTCAACCCACATCTCGTACCTGGCACTTACTACATCAATTACCGATCTTACGACTCTTTGAAACCAATTCCAGCTATTACACCGAGGAATGTCGATTCCGATCATCCATTACCAAGTTTCGACGACGAGAAAAGAACCCAAAAGAAAAACGATCGAGAAAAAATACCAGATGTACCACCGCAGCCTCTTCCGATTTCCATTCCGAAGAGATCTTGAACTTTGCAGAATGGAAATATTGATTTAGAACTGTATGATGATAAATACATAGGTGAAAAAGAAGGCTCTGCGAATTTGTTTAATGAATGTTACAAGTGTGAATAGATATAACGATAAAATGTTAGAATTTCTTGTTTCCTTCTTTTATTTCTTTAATTTTTTTTAAGAAAGTAAGAATCTTTATTGCTACACGTTGAGAAATAATCAATACTTGTTGGCACAGCTGTGCAATTTAGTACATTGATTGCGCCATTACATTGAACTGTAATTGTTTGAGTGTATAATCTCCAATCTACATGACAATGCAGATATTCGACAAGTTGAACAATTTTATCTATAATAACGTTCTACATTAATATTGAATCAGAAGAACAATAAGTACTTTAATATTTTGATCATTTGCGCAGATATCTTTCATGAAGAATTTTTTTTATTTTTTGTGATGTATCTTTCATATGTGTTAAGATTGTCTTGTTTTTTAAGATTACTTGCTCTTGAATACGAAAAGTAAGACTACTAAACAAACAATGTCATAAAACAATCAATATATTTATAAAAATATTATTTAATTTTTCGTATTAATGATTTTTTTATACGTGTGTGACATAAGTGTTACCTAGCTCATTTATTTTTATACGTTACTCATATCTTGATTAGGCTACTTATCGCAAACCTCACCAATTTTATTGATGCCCCAAACCTTTATTATGTAGGAAAACCCTTCGTTCTCGTAACCCTGTAGCCTCAGTTTCGCGTATTCGTATCCACGGCCTCCGGAATCCAATGCGACAGTCGCTCTAGTTTCGTTATATCGCAACGCTTCTACGCAAGTGATACAAACAGGGCCTTGAATGATTACTTCAAACAGAGCGTCAAGGTTCGAAGGACCCCTTAATCCTAAAAGCAAATTGTGTTGATACACAATTTTTCCTTCGCACTTTCCCCATCGTAGGTTGCCTTCAGTGTTATTCTAGAAAATAAAACACATAATCCGTAATATATCATGTAATAGAATATTCTCTAAATTCTTTGGAATGGAATCTCTACTCTCATAGTAAAAAAATTTACAAGATGTCACAATAGGCTCACAAAATTGTAATGAGATTACCACTATGAGATTATCAAAAGGTCGCATTATTATCTTAATTTGTATATGTCATAACAGCATTACAGAGAGATATAATTTTTTATGACCGTTTCATAATCATGTCATGTAGTAATGTTACCTATGATAAAGCGAACATTCGCATGTCACCGTGACATTTTTTGCTGTGGAGATAAAAAGCGAAAATAGAGACAGTCTTGATAAAAAGTAGCTCATCTTTCAATCTTTAAGCGTGAAATTTCATTCTTCAAAGAGAGATTTATTTAAAAAATTTTAGAGAGTACATTTTGTACTAAGGCAATAAAAAAATACTCTCTGAATTCTTTGGGGTAAAATCTCGTCCTAAGGAATAAAGATTGAGCCAATCTTAAAAAAGAGTGGCTCAATTTTCAATCTTTAAGAGTGAGATTTCACTCTTCAGAGTGACAATTCACTCTAAAAGTTTTAAACTAAAATTGAAACGATAGAAATTCATGAGAGATGTAAAAGTGATATTTATTAATGCACCTTATCTGCTGAATTGTTAACGAAGTCCTCGTTGTTCTGTTCCGTTTCACTGATGTAATTTTGTGCCTGCTTGGATCGCGTTTTCGGCGCGAAAGTGCCATTTGAGGATAAATTCGTGCAGGGCGTGGGTGTGACCAAATAATCCAATGCGTTTCTTTCGCTATTACCACTGCTTCTCATCTGAGACAAATCCGTTTCAGATTTGAAGCCGGGTTCGATTTCAGGAACGAAGTTTCGTCGACTGTCCAGTTCCGTCGGTATTTTGTTGTATCGCGATTCGTTGCTATATATTGGATCTATCTTTGTGGATGGATGAAGAAAAGTCGCAGTGTCCCTCGTCGAATCTTTATTAGAATATATACGTCCGAGATTGAACAAGGTAACGTTGCTTGTCGGCGACACATTGTTGTACTTTCGTGGAGTCGTGCTTGTTCGATTAGCGTATCGCGCGTTTATTTCACGCTGTCGAGCGTAATATCTGTCCATGACGGCTTTTCGCTGTGCGTAATAGTCATTGTCGTTTCTTCGCGAGGAATCGTCAATAGCGAGGCTTCTTCTCGTTCTGCTTGCTGAGCTTAAAGATTCCAAATTTTTTGTATATCTATTAAGTCCGTCTAATGAAACTATTCTGTATAGCGGAACTCTCGTAAAATTTCCTTTATTTACGTTTTTTGATACTTCACTCGCATCGCCATTGTCACTATCGTTTCCTTGCGAAGAATAATCAACAGTGAGGCTTCTTCTCGTTCTTGCTGAGCTTAAAGATTCCAAATTTTTTGTATATCTATTAAGTCCGTCTAATGAAACTATTCTGTATAGCGGAACTCTCGTAAAATTTCCTTTATTTACGTTTTTTGATACTTCACTCGCATCGCCATTGTCACTATCGTTTCCTTGCGAAGAATAATCAACAGTGAGGCTTCTTCTCGTTCTGCTTGCTGAGCTTAAAGATTCCAAATTTTTTGTATATCTATTAAGTCCGTCTAATGAAACTATTCTATATAGCGGAACTCTCGTAAAATTTCCTTTATTTATGTTTTTTGATACTTCACTCGCATCGCCACTGTCACTATTGTTTCTTTGCGAAGAATAATCAACAGTGAGGCTTCTTCTCGTTCTTGCTTCACTTAAAGATTTCGAAAGATTCTTTGTGTATCTATTGAACGGATTTAATGAAACTGTTTTGTATAACGGAAGTCTGTATATTTTTTTCGTAAAATTTCCTTTATTCACGTTTTTTGATACTTCACTCGCGTCACGATTAACCATTGTACGATCGTTTGTATTTGATGAATGTAATTCCGAAAATGTAGAGTTCCTTTTGTATCTATTCGCGTGTCCTGTATTCTTTCTCATCACGAAATGTTCATATTTCTCCGGATGCACGACGTAACGCAACGATTCCTCGTCTGAGAGGAAATTGTCTTTCTCGGACATCGCTTCGTTGACAGGTTCAAAGTTAAATTTATTGTGCGCATTTCTACAATTTCCGTTAGTACAACCAGTCGATGCACTACGCGTGAGTTCATCGTCAGAATATTTATGCATCACTCTTATGATTACCGATCCAATCCTGGATTGTTGATACGGAGTTCTTGCCGTGGTCCTCTTTCGTGGTTTTCGCAGTTTTACAGATTCCGAAAATGATACACTCGCGAGAAGAACCAGCACCGCGATTGCCCATAACGTTCCATGGCGGACAATCATTTTTGTAACGTCGATATCGACGAGCGCGTTCCAAGGAAATCGGTATACTGATGGACTCGAAGACTTCTCATCATCTTTGACCCTATTTTATCTCGGATTCTCGGGGTAAGTGACCTCGACGTTTTTTTCGTCGTAACAACGATTGATTTATCAAAGCCAAGTTACTCCGTCGCTATCCTGTTCTTTGTGAGGCAATATCAAATCTATCGAATTCTGTCGATTTAATAAATAGCTTTTCTGATATGAAAAATTAATAAATGTTTGTTAATAAATTTATAATAGAGATGTTTATTTACAACAGAGCTATTGATTATTCAATATACAATATTATCGATTATTCGAGATTTTTTTAAGTCCTATGTAAAATATAGAATAGAAAAAGTATGGAAATGCAATATCGAATAATATCTTTAAATTATTCATAAATTAAATATTTTTAAATAAAAGCATTAATATATCTATGACATTAGTTTATATCATTTTATCAGAAACAGTGTATAAACGTAAATCATAGGCTTTTGTGCTATATAGTATTATATAGTACTTTTATTCCGCAAACACAAGTAATTTTTAAGCTTTGAATTGATCAATTATAGTCAATTATTCTTCTCACATTCGACTGTAAGTCCGGATCTATAATAGATGTTTTAAGTCTTAAGCCGTAAGAAACTGTCCAATTACAGTCGAATGCGAGGAGAATAATTGATTGTAATTCGTCCATTTCTTACGGCTTAAGGCTTAAAAATTTATTGTAGATCCGGGCTAATTGATCAATTTTTTAAGGTTTACATAGAGATTTTAAGATTAATGATTTATAGAAAGCTTATTATGTATCTATAGTATATGTATAATGGTCTAAGGTGCATTCCACTTGATACTCGCAATGTTTATTTCATTTTTATTGTTTATCAAATGTTAAACAAGGGGAAGTCGATGGTCCATATTGTTATATTTTTCATTCTATGCATGTGATTGCTATTTCTCATGCATACGAATACATAAGATGTGTAGATGCAAGTAGTGTGGATTGATCTTAATTGTTGAAAAAGAAAATTTAAAGAATAAATCTGGCTATAGTGTATATAAAAAAAGTACTATGGATCTGATAGATTTAGGAAAAAGTACGTCAATAGAAGCAGTATGTCAAGAAATAGAAGTGCATGAATCACGTAGATAAATATTACTTCTACATAAAAATTTGACAATATTATTACAATACAAAAGAGGATATCACAATAAATTTTGAATGTTTTTTCAATTAAAATGAAAAAGTTCCGAGATGTACAAATTACATATTATGTTATGAGTATTTAAGACTTAGGTTATGTTCAGATTTCTATTTAGAGTGCCACTAGATATTATTTTATTCTTGTTATTCGCCGAATGTTAAACAAGAGGTGTGTTTTTTTTATTCCTACTGCACTAGCAATGTTTTCTTCGCTTTCGCCAAATATTAAATATATATCCTATCTCACTTTAAGTTCCAAAAGTATATACTAATTCAGCTATAAAAAAAAACCTAAGGATAACAGACCTAAGGATAATAGGTACCTGAAGGAAGAAGAGCATTCAAGTGAGAATCTGAACATGCTCTTAAAGGGCTGTTTCAGCGAAGTCAAGTATATTGCTCATATTAGGAAAACATCAGGAACGTGAAAGAATGTTCATTTTTACTAAAAAAATAATTAAAACTTAACACACACACATTCCCTTTTTCTTATTTCTTTTATTATAAATATTAATCAGCGAAATTTTATTTGATATATTAATTATTTATTTGATATTGATATTTTTTAAATTAACAGATATATTTATATTTGATATTTTTGTCCTCAATATCAATCCTCAATATCTCTCTATTTTGCAAATAACTTTCAAGCAACTTTCAAATAACAATTTGAAATAGGGAAAAGATAAATAAAGTGAAACCTACCAAAATCTTAATTTTTATTACAAATATCGGATGCTATTCTTACGTACGAATGTAACAGTGCATTATTTTTTTCTTTTAATAAAAATTTGGTCAAAAAAAACTTTTTAACATATCTTGGATGTAGCGCAACATAACATAAATATAAAAGTAACATAAAAAAAGCAAACATTTATCGTATTAAACGATAGTACTTATTGCAATTTTTCACATATATGCTATGTTGTACACGTCAAGGAGAATTATCTCATATTGCTTCCACAGTTATGGAATCGTTATCTGTATTTTCTGGTTTTTTTGTCTCTGTATCCGGATCGACTTTCATATCTAACTTTTCGATGCCGTCATAATCGTCTTCGTCGGAAGATTGTTCTGTCGATGTTGGCGGAAGTGCCGGAGGTATTCCTGGATGAAATGGCGCCAGCACGGGATAAACCTGGAATAATACAAGTTATTATTCATTTGTGTATGTAGCATTTGTGTATATTACAGTATACAACTTGAATTTTTGACAACTTTTTGAATAAAAGTTCATTGAAATAACATAGTTACAGGATTTAATGGAATCCGGATGTCATAAATTGGTGTTTCATAATAGAAACTGTAAGCAGGAAATTGAGAAATCTCTGGTTTGCTGCTAACATGAAGAATGTTCGATGTACCGCCCGCGTTTGAATACATCTAAAAAGACGCATAATGTTACAGATGATGTCCAAGTGTTAGTTATAGAATATTTTATGTCTGTAATACATTGTAAACGTAATAGGGAGAATGCGTATCTTGATATGCGGCAAGATATTGCTGTTGTCCAATTTCAGGCGTGAAATGCAGATGATTAGTACTGACTAAAGTCGACCATAATGGTTTCGATACTGCCATTCCAACTATCACCGCGAAGACAGTTACAAACAACGATAAACCCTGCAAAAAAATTTAAAATTGAGCAGCTTCGAAATACGTTTACATAGCAATTTAGATTTTATATTTAAATAGATAGATGAAGAACACAACATTAAAATATAGAATTAGTAATGCTTCTATATTCTAATATATTTATATATTATATGTTATATATATCAATTATATTTATTATTATATATTATATATTTATTTGTAGTTTTCTTAATTAATCGGTACCGTTAGGATATAATGCGTTTGTTTATTGTTTCTCAAAAGCGTAGACGAGAAACATACGCAATAACTTCTTGAAATGAGATTTGCCCGTCGAATTTCGTGTGTTGCATGCAAATGATCCGAGCAAACAAGAAATAAAATTACTTTCCGCGAAAACTTCATGATGTCAGCGCAGTAATAAGCACGATAATAATATTCTATTAATATATCGCTATTTTGATCTATTTTTATTTTTTCATATTTGTACAGTAAGAATAAAGCAATTTTTACGATTTTATATAAGTAACAATTAATTAAATCTTTCATTTTTTGAAATAAATTAAAAATTTTAAAGCAGAAGCATGACAAATCACTGACAAATTTAACAAGTATCACTAAAAAAAAAAAAAAACAAACAGGAAAAAGTTCCGTTTCATTTTAATGTTAAATTGGCGCCATTAGAGACATATGCAAATAATCGAATAATAACAATAGCAACAGTTCCACAGTAATGAATCACCGCCAGACTCACCCGCATCTCTTGTTTTTGTAGATTGCCGATAGCCTCAGATCGTATTCGAACTAACTTGAATTTCAGCCCTACCTGCGATTTATATATTCTCGGCCTGGAGAGCAAAGCCCCACCCCGTCGAACATCATCTGCGGCTTTTTTTTTTGCTTCTACAAACGTTTACTCGTCGTGTCGTCTCCTCTCCCGATCGCTCGGGCAGCACACGCAAAATACGGCGTACTATCCTTTCTTCTTCTTCTTTCTTTTTTTTAACACGGAACTCGTAGCGCAATTCACAGCGAGAAGCGGCCTCGATATCAGTTTCAGTATCGGCTTCAAGTATGATCGAAACCAAGCATTCTTTTAACGGTTAAACTGTATCGCCGACGTTTGCTGATATCCTTGATCATAAACTTATGAACTTGTTATTATCTGGTTCTTTTAAAGATTAATATACATACGTTGCGGGAGAGATTTAAAGATATTCTCCGTTTCCGCCTTTCGATTCTCGATTTTTTCGAGGAGGAACGCTTTAAGGGATTACGATCAAGACGTTGCATTTAGAATAGAACCGGAGCTGAAAAGATTCGCTTTGCGACTATTTTATGTGCTCCTATCGGGAATTTCTATATGTGCAATCTCAAAACTCGTAAAGATAAAATTCCGAAAGAATGGATCGCGCGAGATTGTAGCGTTCAATAAAGTCCGACGTGTATTGATCGCTGTGCAACCCTAAACGTCCTCCCCGCATGATTTGCGAAGGACGACGAAGGGGAAGTTGATGTGCGCGAATAGAGTACCGCATAGCGTGAGTGTTCCATAAAGTGAGGTGAGTTTAAGCGTTGAAAAACATGGTCGCGTGAACCGGTTATGCTCTTGCGCTTAGGTCATGAATAAGAGGCGTGGTCGGACTAAGTGTCCGTCTTATACGAACGATGTTGGATTTGAATTTCTAATGTTTCGTTGATTCATGCTCGATGCAGCGTCCTTTTTATTGACCTCGTGCTACGCCGTCGATCCGACAGTTATTAGCACCGTAGCGTGAACGGAAACGTGACGTTTGAGTCGCGTGGGTGTATCGTCGCCGAACACGACGGTCACCTTGATGACAATTTGACGGCTGAAATTTAGCGACGTTATAATTCGACGTTTATACCAACCGTTGCCGCGTCGTTGATCAGATAAACATACATATAATGCTCTGCTAAATGACGTAAAGATGCAATTTCGTCGATGGGTATGGTTATCTCGATGAGAATCGCTGCTCCTGCAGAGAATCAGATGAAAGGAAAAAAATTTAGCAGTGAGGCAATCTGATGATAAATTATTGTTGATCAAACAAATGGATAATAAATATTATAAATAAATGTGTAAATTAATCTAATCGAATGTTTCTTCTTTTTTGACATACTTAAATGTGACATAAGTCTTTTCCACTATGACATATTTATGAATATTTTTTATTTGTCATGAAAAATGAAGTTTTTATCCTTGAGAACGTATTTATATTTTTTTAAAAATAAATTTGAAATACTGATAATTTTTGTAAACACTTTGAAATTGTTAACCCTCAACGATAATTCATGTGTTACGAATGTCAGATTATGACATAAATGTTTATATTGTATACTATATAAAATTTGAGATTTCAATTTTATTTTACCTGTATTTTTCACGAGTTGAAAAATGTCTGTTTTATATGAATAAAACAGTGTTATGTTTATTTTCTCAATTATTATCGAGTCAGATTAACAATATTACGAACAAGGAATCTACAAGCCGTGGCTTCGCTCCAAGAGACTATAATTTAAATAATAACTTACATACAACATTTCATATATTTCTTTTTCTTCATCTACGATAATAATAATAATAATGTTGTACTTTACTTACAGTGAAGCAAATTAAATTATTAGGAGGTTGGAATTAATTCGTAGCGTTTTTAATGAAAGAATGTTATTTATTTCACATGAGCATTAAAAAATACATTAATGAAAGTACTTCCCATCACTTGTAAAACGCTACGAATTAATTCCAACACCTAATATATTAATGCCATCAGCAGTAATTATATGTGTAATTATAGCATGTGTGTGAAGTTATCGTAAGCTTAACCAGATCCTCGCCATGGTGGAAGTTTTCTGTTGTTGATCGAATTCGAAAACTTGAGTTTCACAGGATGGACTAATCTGGCGAGAGGAGAGCGTGGACCAGTTTGAACCAGAGCGCCCTTTCGGCAATCGATAGGAGAGCCTCGTGAGAACTCGACCGTGCTCGTGGAACTTCGCACGTTCGCTAATCAATCCACAGGACTGCTCGAATTCGCGTTCATCAACAAGTGAGCTTCGTATACTTAATTATTAGACAACTTGGTTGCTCGGTTCTGTTCAACACCGGTACGCCAATCGTCGTTCAACCCGTGGAGGTCGTGTTTTTCAATTTCAGTGTTGATCATACATGATTGACTATGATGCTGTCCTCGAGAGAGAAGAAGCCTTGAAGAGCAAGTCGCATTTCCTGCTTGATTATGGCTGCTTCTTTAACGCCTCCCTTTTTGGCTCAATTCTTAATACCATTATTCGTCTCGATGTGTCTCGTGCCGGTTCGTTTTTGATAAACTCCACGAATCGTGTCGTGTTCCGTTAATAACGCATCATGTGTCGTTTCGTGCGCAATTTTAATGTCTTTATGACGGCGAAACGTGCCGCACGTGAATAAACATGCGCCAATGTGACAGCCGCACGCGAATATCGCGCCGCTGATGCTACCTCTAATTTTACGATTTTAGGTAGTAATTAAATAAATAATCCAAATCTTTTTCCAATGTGGCATCTTAATTGCATCGAAGTCATACATAGAAATTTTTTGTTAAATATCGATTTTCTGATTGAATTTAGCACAAAAATCAAGAATCTAATTGTAAGCCTGAGTTCTGCTAATCAGATTTCGTATTCGCTATTCACAGAACATTAGTAACATTATGTCAAGCGTCAATGTTATTAAATTGCTTACCAATCAGTTATGATAGTATTACTTTAGTTTCGGTTTAGAACTATATTTCAAGATTGACAAATTATCCTTACAGTTAGCTTGAACTGAAAACTGTATAAATTCACAAGAAATATTATAGAACCGCCTTGATTGAATATGGCATTTTTCGCTCGTGTGTTTAATGTCATCGGTCATCATAATGTCATCTATTTTCATTTAATTTATTACGTCATAGTTGCGTTCAGCAGAAAAAGCAGCTTCGCTACTGTTGTATAATTCCATAATATAATTGATTTATAAATTTTAAAGTTTAAATTTAATAAGGATCTAAGAATAAGACTAGTTGAAAAATCTTATAACAGTTGCAAAGCTGCTTTCTCTGTTAAATAATGTAATTTCCTATTCAACAATGTCACTGTTGTGTACGTGTGCTATATTAATTTATATGATTAATTAATATTGATGTACTGTCAGTTTGCTTTCAGTAGCTACAACTAAAAATTGCGTTGACAATGAAAATTTATGAACATCAATACTGGCTTATTTTTTATGCAATTCTCGTTATCTAAATAAGACGGTCTTTCATTGGATCTTTTCAAAATGCCGCTTGGGCATTTAAAAAAATTTTATCAAGCAAATCTGCCTTAAGTAATTCACGTAGATTTTAGAAAATTCTAATATTTCCTCAACGTCATACAAAGTAATACGTAACTAGATAAAATTTTGCAACATGTTCACCTGCTCGCCGTAACTCATTTCCACGTCTTTCGCATTCTAGCAGAACCGATGACGTTTTGGAAGACTATAGTAAAGTCGCGGAAGTATTTTTCGTTTTGGCAAACCAAACGCGATGATGATCTTTGATGGCACTCGTTAAATAAACAGCAATTATTTTCTTGAGATTTTGCGCTAAATCCTCACACTGTAAAAGACACGGAGAGAGAGATCTCAAAGTCTCAGATGTTTCGCGCTCTGCCAGTTTCTCTATTTTGAAAATTATTTGATTTCGAAAATGCTCATTTATTTTCCAAGAATCAAGTCTGACATAAAAATATTAATAAATCTATATGCAAATATATAGAACGAATCCTATCCATTGCAAAGAATACAGGCATCTTCTATCCTCGTTTAATAAATCGTGTTACTTTGGTAGGGTGTTATTCTAGAATAGAAAGAGGTAAAAGGAAGGAGTTCACACTTTCTTTCGTCGAGACTTCGGCGATGCATCGCCGGCGCATCGGTCGATGACGTGCTGGAGGACGCGAGGGTGTTATCGCCGGGATAAGAGAAAGGGGGCGCGATTTTCGGGAAGCGGCCGTCGCTAAAAATAAACGCGCCCTGCGTGTGTGCGCGCGCTGTCTGCATTTAAACATAGTTTTGGCAGACAGAAACGTCAAATCGCCGTGGAGTGGCGAAGCGTGAGGATCGCTTCGCGAATTTCGCGCAGAGAGATCCGCGTTCTCGCCAAGATCTTGCATCTAGCCGGTGGCGTCGCGAAGAACAATTCTCTCACAACAGATATCTGTCATATCACTCCGGAACAAAATTTTATTCCCGAGAGCCCTTTCTTAAACCAGTCGTAACTTATCGAAATTCGGCTTTTGACAAAAGATGGATTGGTAAATAGATGGAGGGAGAATCATGAAAGGTACGTCGGTGGAGTACAACAAGGAGAATCGACGGCCGATGGCGACAATGCAACCAGTCGACGAGAATACGGCTGACGTCCAGCAGGAAGAGTAAAGAGTTTAGAAGACAGAATCGTATTTCTGTGTGTATATGTGTGTACGTGCGTGCTCGCCATCTCCGTCGCGATTTCCGGTGTCGACGATCGTATGTACGGTCGCGTAAGCTCTGTATGCGGTATTTACTTCGATATGCTTTTCTGATGATTGCTATATTTATATAGCGAGGCAAAGGACTTAAAATTTTTTTCTTTCTGATATCAGCAGTAGAAATAGATCTGTTTTATGAAAAACTTTAATTACACCCCGATAACACACGGATAGCTTTATTTATTATAATTATAAATCATTACGCTTCCTTAATAGTGGTTTGAATATCTTAAGAGACTTTAAAATACATTTCGCAAATAATATCGGTAATAAATTCGGATGAAAATCTGGCCTCTCACGTATATTCGCGTGTGAACGCTGAATTTATTTCATTCGATATATTCTTTTTTCTTTTTATCGAAATTGCATCGCGATTCGTTATACGCTTGGGTTAGCTTTTATCTATCAATTGAACGCATTTTTCGGTCACTAAGCATATACATTAATTATTGTTGTTCGGCTCAAAGACGTCGAGTATATCGTCGTTAAAGGAGACTACAAAGCTATAATGTTCATTTCAGTTATTCCGCTTAAAACCGATGACAAGGAAATTTTACGATTGTTACACCGTATCCTACGAATTCATTCAATCACCGTAGCTTCTTTTATTGACGCACCGATGTAATGCTTAATGTAGTAACTCACGCATTTTTTTAACCCTTTGAAAATATTTAGATAAAAATTTACTACTGAAAAAAATTTACTAAATCTTAAATATATATTTCTTTGAATAGTACTAACAATAGGCAAACATTTACTTACAGTAAATAAATATTTATTCAATATAAGATAGTTAAATACAATGAATGACTTTTGTAACAAATAAATAAGTTTACATTTAATAAATATTTATTTAGAACTATTTAAACAAATATTCATTAAAGTTTAGTATTTTTTTTCGGTATATGTTTCAAACTACAGTGTATACGTTATAAAAAAGTACACCCATTAAAGAATTTGTCTGTAATTAGTGAGCTATCAATAAATATCTTATCACTAAACGTCCAATCTTTTTGTTCTTATTTTTTTATCTGCCTTCTCTCTCTCTCTCTCTCTCTCTCTCTCTCTCTCTCTCGAAGAGTTGAAATAGTTTCATGTCAAATATTCCGCATGCCATCCTCTGCTTTTAGTTGCTTCGCAATTTCACATAGTTAAGATTAAACATAAGAAAATTAGATCTTACAAATTTAGGATAAATAGAGCCAAAATCAAAATAATTTTACAATGTTCTTGATATTGCCGACAATTTCTCGTAACGTGGCCAAGTGAAACATGTCATCTTATTTAATATGACATGGTTGCTACCCAGTTGATGCGAAATTGGAACGCTTAATTATTCGATAATGAGTTCCTTCTGGTCGTCCTTCTCGGAATTGCGGCTCGTGCGAGGACAATCCGTGTCGCAGTTATTTTAGAGCGGCGTCGCGTTTTACCTGATCACTTTAATTAACCTTGGCACCGACGCGCGTCGATTTTCCGATGGTTGACTTTATCCCCGCGACATTGACTAACCGACCAACTGATTGTGAATAGTGATTAACAGTTCTTCCGACCGCGTTGGCCGAAAGCCAATGAAGATTCATTGATGCGACGATGTATTGCCAATGGTCGCGCGATGCACGTCCATTGTTCGTCCCGTCGTGACAGAAAGCTATCGCTTTTGCATCTGTCATGGGTAACCTAAAGCAAGTTAGTATCATGATATAAGTACATTTATATCATGGTTAGCATATTGATAAGAAATACGAAGAGAAAGACGAAATTCGCGATGTCACTTGCGTATATACGAGAAAATAATCGTCAATCATCTTTTTCAGATATCATAAAGCCGTAATCATCCTACGGGTTGCTGATTACAGTTTCCGTTTGATGGTTCTATTTTAACCAATCACGATGCAGCTAGTCCGTACTCATTATGTCGTGATTGGCTAAAATTATAGAATCGTCAACCATCAACCTGTAATGTGATTACTTAAAAGGGCTACCGCACATACTTTCCGTAACAATAACCGTAAGACAATACCGTAAGAATTAGATTACCAATGACAATAAAATGCCATCAAAAATTTTCAACTCTGATTGGCTAATTGGTAGTGAGATGTAATAATAGAGATCATAATGACATACGTTCTCTATTGTGATTGGTCAATTCGTTTACTACTTACGTTTTACTGCTTTACGTTTTTTTTCTGACTTCAGGCAATACAAAATGTTAGCTTGCAGCCTCTGTAATCCTTCATCGTTTCACTTGTTATCATAGGCAGAGCTCGATTATATGCTTTTGCATTTAGTGCGCATATCGTTTTGACGTGTTCATTTTGCTGCAGACCTACGTTCGAAATCAGGAATGGCTTTTTGCAATTTCCGTGTTATCGATACGCATCGAACGGTCCCTTTTAGAAGAGTAAATGATATTTCGTTGTTTTTTGCAATGCGTTGTTTAGTGTGATGTCAGCGAATAATAAAAGCGCGGATGAGGTTGTGAACGATGCGTTGTTGGAGAAGCTTCGAACTTACGCGGCTAAACCACAGGAAGCGGGCGACACGCTCAGGGCGATCGTGGCCAAGATTCACACGCGTATCACCTCATCAGGTATGCAACTCTATCGGAATTCCTCATCTCGTGACTCGATAACTTTGTATTTTAGAAGACATTGTGCCAATTAATCTTTTTTTTTTTTTGGCATTTACCGGCAATAAGGAATTTCTCAATTATTTATACAATTCTTGAATAACATTTTACAGATTTTTATTTTAACGATATATAAGAGCTATACGTGTTTTGTATTTTTTAAATTTCTTTTATCTCTTTTATCTCTCTATTTCGATTTTATAGTGAATCAGCAACGTTGCAGCAATTTCCCCTCTCATTAGTGTTTCGTATCGCGTGTCGTCCCCATTAAAGGTCTCGTACGATAAGCGTACGATATTGCGCGCGAATCGTGGCAATAAAGTTCTAAACGAATCGGATGGTAGATTGGACACTCCAGGGAGAAATTCGTGCCGGTATATTATTACTCTCGGCTAGCACGAAATCACGGTGGAACTTGCGCGATTTATCATTCTCATGTGATTCCTCCGCAATGGATGGCGAAGAAAATTGGTCGTCACGTTTCTGCGCCATCGCATTGTTATTATTGTATTTGCATCGTGCCATTTGTATAAAATTTGATAAAACGTATATGAAATACCTAGACCTATACGAAATTTCTAGCGGAAACATTCTGTCGAGCATTCTGAGAGATCTGTCGAGACGCAAGTGTGTGATGAAGGAGATATAAGTCGGTTCCACAAAGATTAACATAATCTCGCTTTAACTTGTTATTTTTTTTTTCTATTTCCAAGAATTAGAAAAAGATGGTAAATTAAATCGAGAGTAAAGTCAACATTTTTGTGGAACCAGATTATAAGGTGCTTTTCAGCAAGAAACACAGATGACACAAGGAATTATTACATCCTTATTGTTTGCCAGTGTTAAATAAAATAATCACTATGGTACACTGTGTCTCTTGTGTAAGCACCATTAAATATAATAATCATAGTACGTGTGGGTCATAGCACTTTCGGCCAGCGGTGGACAAAATTATGTAATATAAATTCAGGTCATTTTCGACGAGTCGCCAACTTTGCTCAGCCGTATTTCTAATTTCTATTTCTAGCATCTTTTTGCAATAGATTTCCATATAAATAATTTTTATGAACAACTTTACTATTTCAAAAATTTTTTCTTAAGCACACTGATATTATTAACTTTGTTCGATATTTATACTTGCACATATAATTATTGCAAAATATTATTTTTGTATTATCACACGATTATCAAACATTATAATATTTGATAATGAGAATAAATCTAAGAGAAATTCTACATTTGGTCAAAGATCTTGCAATTAGTACTTAAATATTTCCGTGAATTTATACATATCCAATTCTGCAAATTGTGCTTCGAAATCTTTTTCAGTCTTGAAACACAATCAAGAACAGAATTAGAGTAGCATTATCACATATTAAATTGACAATTAAATAATATTGATGTCAATTAACATCTTATAAGAATTAATATATATATAATTTGATGTTAATATATAAGAATCTTAAAAACTATTAATAATTTTATTGCAAAAAATATTATTTCAGTCGGGATTTGAAACTGATTTATGAAATATTGATTTGTCAAGCTATCCTGGATCTTTGGACAAACAGGTGTGCAAATATGTGTAAACAGCCGATTGCTACCGTGTTATATTAAAATAGAAGAACCGCCTGTTAGCCGATTGCATAAGCACTGACGACAAAGACGCGTTGGCCGACATCCAAAAAACTATGACTTCAAACGATACACACTCGGATCGCGCCTGTGCGCCAATTTGATAAGGGCTTGGCAATCTTCCTGGTCGATGTTCTCGCGAATCGCGGAATTTACTGCGCGGTTGAGTTTTAATTCGCAATTGCAGTTAATATTATCTGAAATTTTGCGACATAGTTGGATACTTTTAGACGTTACTAAATTTTCTGTAGGTCACGTTTCACGTCATCGTATTATAATTATATTTACCCGTTATCGTGACACGAAGCGAAAACTCGTATGTAACTTATTATTATATTCTCCACGCGCTACATTGCAAATATTTACCCGATGATATTTGTAATTGCAGGGGCATTGGATTATTGCCATTATGTGAATTTTTCATTGAACATTGACATTGATTCCAATTGGCACTGTGTCAACTTTGACATAAGAATATATCGCGCCAATATACGATTCTTGATTTCTCTAACGTACTGCACACGTTAAAGTTTACTTGACATTGGCAAGGCACTAGTATGTCTGGCGCCACGAATAAATTGCGATTTACGAATCCGATTTCAACAAAAGAGAATAGAACAGAGAATAAAACAATTTATCTTTCAGATCGGCGGATACGCGAGCGCACATTGGAAAAGCTCTGGCGCAAGAATTCCGGTGCAATGGAATCGTTCATTATGACCCTGGAGGTGAATAATTTTTAATTAAAATAATCCTTTGATCTTAGTCACGTTATCTCTCCTCGCTTCTATTAATTGTACCGTGTAGCGTCTTATCTATGGGTAAGCTACGATTGTTTCGCGTGTTAACAACAGCCAAGATCGATACGCATATGTGCGAGAGAGGGAGATAATTACTATACATGTGAGCTTACGATTATTCGATTGGCATATCATTGACTCGACGCAGAGCCAAGAGTTTGAGTAAGCGTGGTAATTAGTACTATACTACTATCTGTGAAATATCGCGTCCGTATCATGTGGTGTCACGCAACACGCATCTTGCATTGTCTGCATGTTCGAGAAAGTCGCGAGGCCGCGAGGCTCATAAATCTAAATATCCATGTGTTCCAGATCTTGACAAGTGTCAAAACACGCATATAAAATAATTGCTCGCATATTGCTCACGAGATTCTTTATAATTACTTTTCGCTGTTATCGCAGTAATTTTTATTACTGTTGCGCTATTTATACAAAAAAAAAAGGAAAAAAGAAATCAATATGTTTAAGGAAAAATTGAGATCATTCTCTGAAATTTTTTTTTTAGAATTGCAAGGATCACGTTGCTAATTGCAGCATTGCCGGCATATTACATGAATGTATATCGCCCCGAATGATCAAAGGCAAATCCAAGGAAAGGGGGAGCAAGAATAGAAGTGCCACAAGTAATGGCGATTATTATAGAAATACATGTTTTATCGAGAATGCCGATTGTGTTATAATTCGCGGATTCGATAATGTTTTTCTTGGGAATGAAAGTAATGTGCTTGTTCTTTAATAGGAACCAGTAGCCGAATGGCGGTCATTCAACTGATCAACTTAGGTATCACGCAAGTCCTAGTTAAACTTTTAATAAATCTGCAACATGCGGATAACATCATGAGCGAAGTACTTACTCAAGACATCCTCTGGATTTTGGGACAGGTGATTTTTAACGACGATGCATCGCAATATATAAGCTCATTTAGCATTTTAATTTTATTTTGCAACTAGAACAATTATTTGTTTGGTTCGCTATGAACAGAACTTCTGCATGAACAGAAGGAAATATTATACTTTTGACATGCTGTATGTCTGCGCAGCAGAACTTTTATCGATCGCACTGCGTATGTCTACGAAAATATTTTTCAATTTCCATTTTTCTAGAGTATAGAATTTATTTTAACTATTTCTAACTTTTTACGTTGTAATTTTATGCATTACATTATCATATTGTTTTTGTTCTGAAATGACATTAAAATTCTTAGTTTGTGAAATAAGAAAAACTTAAAAAAAGCACACAATTTTTTAAAATGTCTAGGAAATATAAGTGTATATGTTTTTAAAAATATTTTTTTTAGGTGGCTCAGAGGGACCAGAAGTTTGTGTCAAAAATGAAACTGCTCAACTCCATAAAAGTGTTCCATGCGCTGTTAAAACAGCATTATAACAACAGTAAGACGTTATTGCCGCTGTTGTTGATCATCAAGACTCTTGCTAAAAACTGTAGGCAACAGTTTGTTTTATGCATCTGACAATTCGTTTATGTGTTCGAGGATAATAAAGTTATTATTCTCTTATAGCTTTTTCCTTGCAAACACTAGTAAAAGACGGTATTACTAGCACTTTGGAGAAAACCTTTGTCAGTGTTGGTTATACGCCACAATTGAAACTAAGAACATTATTAGAGTGCTTCAAACATTTAACGACAAATAGTAAGAACATGTGTTTACGTGTAATGTATTTTATTTTTCATTACTAATTATTTTAACAATCATGATCTTTTACTTCTAGAACTATGCTGTAACAAATTCGTTAAGACGGGAATAGTACATCTGCTTATGCGAATTTTCGAGAGATGGGAGAGATTCGATGGGCAGATGCGCTTGAAAATTTGTAATTACGCCTTGAATACGCTTCAGCATCTCTGCGTAATAAGTAGGTTTACTAGAGATAGACTCTATAAAAAGAACTATGAAAGATACTAGTTGTTTAATTTTTAATTTTGTGTATTTCTCTACTTGAAATTGTTTATATTTTATATTATCATTCTCTGCTAACGTTCTTTTGAAAGTCGCCAGTATCACATGCGTATACTCTTTGCCTGACATTCTAGAAGCTGGAAGGAAGGCTATCAAGTCGAATAATGGCCTACAGCTACTCTACCGGTTCTGCACGAGTTGTCCAGAGGATAAAGCTTATGACTGCTTGCTGTCGCGTATTTGCGGAATAATCAATCAGTGTCTGGACAAAAAGGAACTACCGGTGTCCGAAATGTCGCCCGCGAGGTGAATGAAACGTTCGAGGTCATTTCGACCAGTATAAACTGTACCCCGATAATATGTTTATTATATTTCAATATTTTCTTGATGCCTTCATACAAAGAGTATTATAAATATTATGAGTTGATCACTTTTTGTGTCGCTACAGAGATCAAGGCGAATAAATAATAGTAGTTTTCGTCGTGAAATATTACCGGATTAGTTGAAAACTAAAGTATTGAAACGGCATGATAATGCATTTATAATTACGATTATGGGCATTAAACTTTTGGTTGGTTCTCTTTTTTTGGATGCAGATTTATTCTGCCCGAAGTGAATGTCAACAGGGCGAACAGTGCTGAAAGCGGTAGCGACATCGACAGTCAGGTGTGTCACTCTTTCATAAAAAATCAGATTAACATAACACGCTGCGAATATAATATTTGAACGTAATATTTGAAGCCTTACACTGATTAAAATGTGCACTTATTAATGTATAAGAAAAAAAATGATTCATTTGACTAAATCAGCATAATTTATTTTTATTTCTTTCGACGAAATATATGTATGTTCAACATATTATATTTAACTTAAATACATATTCTTCAACGAAAGAAAGAAAGACAAACTAAATTAATTTAATCAAATGAACAGTTCTTCTCAGTGCATTTCCTTTAACAATTCTTACTTTGCGTAATATCCAAAATGTCCGTAATATAAAAATTCGTGCTATTAAATGTTCTTGCGATTCGAATATTAATTTCTGTGAAGGCGAACAGCGTGGCTTCGATTGGTAGACAGTACAGCGATCTTGATTCCGGGGATGACGAGGAGAGTCACGATTCCAGAGATACAATGGACAATGAGATTCACTTGGGCGATGAAGTGGACGAGAACAAATTTTTTGCCGGGGTTTTTACCTCGCAGAGATCAGAGGAGGATCTTGCTGGGTAGATAAAATATATAATAATTTTTAAAAACGCACATCGATATCAATTATAATTACAAACATCTCTTTTTTTATATCAGATATCATACGTTCTTCAAGGAGCTGGGAAATTTGCAATCGCAACTACACATCCTCGAATCGACAAATGGCAAACTAATCGATCTTTATTTGATGGATGACGAGCAGATAAATTCGCCGCTCGCAAAATCGGGAAAGACGAAGATCTCAATCAAGGATTTTTCGAAATCTAACGGTACGAAGAGTCAATTGGTGAACAGCGCGCACAATTTGAAGGTCCTAAAAGACGTGTCTGCAAACGTCATGGATCGACAGGTTTATTGCGTCGTAGCGAGCAGAGTGAGAAGCGTTATAGGTTTTGTCAAGGTCGCCTATCCGGATCTGATTGGCGGCGACGGTCTGGGAAAAGCAGAGCCGCTCAACACTAAGGACAGGAAAGTTTGCCGTGTGAAATTGTTAACCTGCGTGGAACGAGGTCTCCACGCCGCCACCACTTTCCAGGAAGTTGTTTATGACCTTGATGCCCTCGCAAACTCCGTCTCCCGGGGAACGTCGGACGATGAGTGGCTGTTTGATAACAGAGACGAGAAGATGATTGGCAAGCGTAACGTCGACGCGAAACGGTTGCAGTTTGAGTCCAGATTTGAAAGCGGCAATCTGAGGAAAGCTATTCAGGTACAGTCGGTCCGCTACTTGCTTTATATAATCGATTATGTTCATATTACGTAAGAGACTTCATAGTGACTTAGCGGTAATTTCTGCAAGTTAATCCGAGGATGAATGCACATGAATTAATTTCTTTTTCGTTAAATTTCGCTACGTTAACATTTAACGTCTGCTTTCTCCTTAGATAGGTCCACGAGAATATGATCTTATCTTGACGCCAGACGTTAACAGCGGTTCCAGACATCAGTGGTTCTACTTCGAGGTCTCCAGTATGGAGGCGAGTGCATACACGTTCAATATAATCAACTGCGAGAAGACGAACTCACAGTTCAATTTCGGCATGAAGCCGATACTGTTCAGCGTTACAGAGGCGCAATGTGGTAGGCCAGGTTGGGTGAGGACCGGGATGGACATTTGTTACTATCGAAATTGTTATCAACGGTCCATCAAAGGAAAGACGTACTTCACGACATCCTTCACAGTTACGTTTCCGCACGCTTACGATGTTTGTTATCTGGCGTATCATTTTCCTTACACATATAGCCGGCTAATGACTAATATCTGGAAGTGGACGAAAAGTGTCTCCGCGGCGAACGTATATTTTCGCGCGGAGACGCTCTGCGAGACTTTAAACGGCAATGAGAATCCTGTGCTTACCATTACGTCACCAGATTCCAAGACCAATCCTATACATGTAAGAAATCTCTCAGATGTATAAATCTTTGCATGACAATACGTCGTTTAACACAGCAAATATTTAAAGCCAAATATCATTCTCTTTCAGACACGAAAGATGATTTTTTTAACATCTAGAGTACATCCTGGTGAAAGCAATGCTTCTTGGGTGATGCATGGAACCATGGAGGCTCTCCTAAGTGACAATCAATACGCTAACAGTTTACGTGACGATTATGTGTTCAAAATAATTCCTATGTTAAATATAGAAGGAGTCGTGAATGGTTGGTGAGTTAATGATTATATATATTTTTATTAAACCGCTTTTTTTTATTACACCGCTTTTTTATTAAACAAAAAGCTGTGATGAAGATGCCTAACTTTAGCCTAAGATTTTCTAACTTTACATTTAAGGATATAAAAGGGTACACCTAATGGCAAACGCGTGATACTATAAGACTGTAATCGTACTTTTATTAAAGTTTAGTACACAAGTTGCACATTCGTGCTGTTGTACACAAAATTAGAATATGGAAGTGACTTACCGTAATAGCTAGAGAGCAACGTTTCTCATTGATGAAACTACGTACACCGATCATCATACATCTGGATGACCGAAACATTTACGACCAACTCTCGGCGGTCGCTTTCACGACATCCGTTACGTATTCCAAAATATTTTCGGAATCGTTTGGCTGTCGAACGTTTCGTCTTGCAGACGTATAGATACGTTAACTATGATGATGATGATTACCATCTTATAAAGATATGAAACGCTGACGGAAGTTGGCAATATAATTCGATCAGAAATCATTGGACTTTCATTTTCGTTTGGTTTTTTTATTTTTATCTATTGTTCTAAACTTTGTTATTAATGTTGAAAACGAAAATTTAATGAGATAGAAAAAATGAGGAATAAATGTAATGTGATGATAATGATATCCGCCGGCGTCATCGATGATAGAAAATGAGAGCTGAGTAATCAAGTAAATGCCCTTGCGAAAATGTAAAGCTTGTCGAGTAACGTCGGCAGGAGAATAATTCATTTTTTTTTTCGATTGACATTACGATTTTCCTTTTCGACATCTTTGATAATATCATTTCTGAGCCACGGCGTAACTCATTCTCGTTCCTTTCAAACACCGAAATCTGAAGGGTTTGAAATAATCATCTCTACCTGCCGCCGACCGAGAAAGCCGATAATAGTGCCTCTCTGATTAAAAACTATCGAGCATTGTGTCGGGTACGCCTTAAGTTAGAGCTAAACGGCGAGCGGCGACAACGGTATACAATCTGTTTGATCCGCATAACGGCGACAGCTCGCTCGTGTCGCATGTGCAAAACGCACTTTGATATACATATACATACACATATACATGTATATATATATATATATATATGTATGTGTATACTTAATTCCTCAAAAATGTCGATTTGTTTCTGTCACTTATAAAACGAAATAACGCGACGTTGCCTAGAAGGAAGTAAAGCGTTACTTGGACGGAGGGTCTAATACTTTGCCGTTGGTGCGCACTTTGATGTTGTACCTATAGGCCGGTTCCGCATCTGGCAGGATCGTGCTGCTGTCGTCGTCCTGGTCCTTCATCATCGCCGAGTCCGCCGACAACGCCGCCGTGTCTACCGGTTGATCGTTCACGTAATCCTGCACGCTGTCGTACGGTCCAATCGTATGAGCGTCCTCGAGACCATTATTCGGTAATTCAGTCTCCGCGGCCAGGTCGCCGTAATCGGGGGACTCGCGATGCTCCATCTTCATCTCCGATGAAAAGGAGGAGGAGGCGGAGGAGACGACGGGACGGGAGACCGACGGTCGCAGGACCTCGCGAGTCTCAAGACCGTCGAAAACGCTGTCCTTGCGCGCTTGAGACGTCACGGCGACGTGCCCGGTGAACAGGCTCGCGATGTCCGGGATGTGCTCCGGTCTCGTATCGTCCAGGCCGCCGACGGCCGTGCGCTCGCGCTCATTACCGTCATCGAACAGCGATGACGTCGCCGCTGCCGTCGTTCCCGTGTGTTGATACTGTTGCTGTTGATAATGATTACCAGATGCGGGAGCGGTCGTGGTGATTAGCCTGTTGACGACCGGATCCTCCGATAGTTTCTCATCCGCGGATGTATCCGCTTCCGATGGTGTCGCCTCTTGTTCGTTTTGAGCGTTGGTACCCGGATGGTGATCGTCGATGTTGGTGCCGTCGATGTCGGTTCCATGATCACTCGCTTGGTCGTCGTTGGCTGGCGCCGAGGTGGTCGTGATATAGGGCCTGTGATTTCTGAAAAAACAAAATTTAAAAGATAATTATCACCATCGCTTTTTGACAAGAATGAAAATAATTAATTTCTTGAAAATCTAATGAGGATATTTACAGTTAGCATCTTACAATTATTAGTGGCTTAATTTAAGCGCCGCATTAATAGCAGAAGAAAGCGTAGTTTCATTGTCGATAGATATTAACGTAAATATTTTTATAGTAGTTATCTGCATTTGAGTAAAATTATAGATGTGTGTATATGTGTATGTATGTATGTAAAAAGTATATGTTTATGAATATCGTACGTCAAGAAGCGAGAGAATAACTGCGTTATTATAAGAATAAGCTGTAAAGGCATTTGCTGAAATTCCGTATCGTGGCTGAGCTATCCCCATTCATCGACACTTCTATCCCGAAGCTATTAGCTATTTGCGAAGAAGATCTCGACGAACTGGTTTAACACTAGCGAGTAGTTCCCCATCTGTCGCGAATTGCGGAAGAAAAAGCATTTCTCGTTTCGAGTTATTTCTATTTCTCGCTAAACTGCACGGAGGAAAAAGTTTGTGCCGGTTACACAAGTACCACGTCGTTTCGCGCCCTCATAAATTTTAAGTATTTTCTGAAAAATAGATTCAAGTTCTATGTTCCACGAGATCGAAATTATAATAATGCGATACGGAATACATTTACGTGAATACATTTATATATTCATTCACAAATATATATATATATATAATAAATTATCATCCGTCGTTAAAGTCAGTCATCCCGCATACTTCAGTAGCAGGAGGGATAAAACACGTTCAATTATTGCGATACGCATTTGCATAGCTTATCGCCGAAGGGTTATTTACTTTTTGTCCGTGCATAAGCGAGATTCGCTCAGAGTACATCGGTATTCCCTTTTTTCTTTCTCTTTCTCTCTTCTTCCTTTCGTGTATTTTTGTGACAAGTATTATCTCACCTCTTACCCCTGAGTCGCGGAGACTGGAATGCTGCCGTAGTTGTAGTAGTAGCATCTTGTTTGCTCGCAGATAAAGTCCTTCACGAGAGTACAATCCTGCGCCTCCCAGGCTAACGTAGGTGCTACCATCGCGACGCATCCGTCCGCGCTGCCGCTGTCGCCACTGAAATCGAGAAACTCGCGTTTTGGAATTTAAACGAGAATACCTGTTTCGACGTTAGCTATTCCATGCATGAGTTTCCGGATGTTAGAACTGCGGAAGAGAGTGGCTGATAACCGCGTTGCTCGGCTAACAACTACGGGTGACAACTAGTATGCGACTCTTCGATCGTGAAAAATGATAAAAAGATAATGGTTCTTTGAAATTATACGATTAAGTTATCCATCATTTTTAAGTCCAGTGGATATTTAATCAATGCTTAGCTCAATTGTCTTCTGGTTTAACTGACATTTTTTACTAATTAATATAGTACACTAAACAGTACATTAAACAGTATACATGAAAGATATTACCTTTCACGCGCCACCCTTTGAGGTTCGGTGCCGGGTGGTACGTCGGCAGGTCTGTTACCAGGTCGCTTCAGCATGTAGTCGAAAGTGACGTTGAACGGCAGTCCTGTACTCATCCATAAAAACATGTCGGTGCCCAGCTTGTTGCCAGAGGTCCAAAAATCGTATTTCGTGTAACCGGCGTTCTTCAGATATTGCGTCATCGTGTCGGCCTTCTCTTTCGTTTCGAAAGATGCCAACTGAAGGCCTAGCGAGCGGCAATATTGATACGCCAGGAAGTAATTCAATTCCGGACTGTAGGGATTCATTCGTGACACAAAATACTGTATGCCATCCAGCTGGATCGTTGTGATCCTCTGAGCTGTGAAATGAAACATTATATCATTAATTTCTCCAGTCTTTTTAATATCGTCAAAAGTTGTGTTTACATCACGTCTTATTTTAAACCATGTTAAAATTACTGTACTATGAGAATGCACTCAATTACCACGTGTGCGAAATTAGGGCAAGTTAGTTGATATCATTCTCGGTATATGAACGATAATTCGATGTACGTTTGTATACTTGCTTCAAATTTACGCTCACAATGACAGTGACTATAATAATATGTGAATATAATTATATTCTCATTAAAGAATTATTAATTTTATAATAAAATATGTACTGATTCAATCTCTCTTATCTCTCCATCTACCATTTTTTACATTCTCACAGTATTTCAATATTATATTCTTTTTAGATATTTTTTATAATTGAAAACAGACAGATTTTTAATTTATTTGATCATATTTTATTATACATAAAAAAGAATTTTCTAGAGCAACTTATGGTTTATCGAAGCATGTCTGTCGTTCAGTTCCGACAAAGCCACAAATGGTAGTAGAGATGAAAGAAAATGCGTTCAGTGAATATTAATGTAGTGTCCTATTCCTATTTAGTATTGTATTCCAAGCTCATGATTGAGAACCGTTATTATAATTAAAAATATCTCTACGTCTTTTTTAATATAATAAAATAAGATCGTTAATAATGAAAATAATAGTATCAAAATCAAGATTTTAACTTGGAAACTTTTTAAATAATTTATATACTAGAACTAGTGATTTGCTTCGCACAGGCTTTGATATTCGAAATTTAAAGTTTCAGCATTAAGATTTTCAAAAATCGAAGTTTTCTTCGATACTTTAATTTTTGAAACTTCGACAAATTAAAAATATATAATTATTTTAATATAATTAATATAGTAACGAATATATTTTTATAAAAAAATATGCGGATATAATTTCATTTTTTCCCCCATTCTCATGAATATCTTTTTCAAAGTTTTAAAGCAATTTAAACTTTAAAAGTTTGGAATTCTTCGAATCTTCGAAGTTGTAACAGTTCTAATTTATACGTGATCAACTTCGTCATAATAAACGATTCTAAGAACTCGGGAAAAGATAAATAATATAAATTTATACGCTAAGAAGCATCATTTTCATCGCATTATACACGATACAATAGTGATACAAGACATAGCAAAAAGAACGAAATTGAAGAGACTATTCTAACATCGTTCGCTTCATAATACGATTTTAATTTCACTCTAAATGCGTATTCTGATGCGGCGCGTTTTTAGTCGGCTTCACAATGACTCGAAGTTTTATGACAAGGACAATGTTCACACGATACATCAAGTTGCGAGTTCATTGAACCGTGACGGCTATTTAGTTAACTGTACTTATAAATTATGACGCTCCGAGAGATCCCCGAATAGCTCCATAGGTGAACGAGTGTCGCAACTAACATGAGTCCGTCACATTGTTTCTAGTTGCGATTGTTCTTCATTCTCTATTACATGTTTACGGCTATGAAGATCGACGATGATAAGAAAAATTGAGTTTTTAAATTTTGTATTTCTAGAGATTTTTAGAGACAGAGAGAAATCCGAGGAGCACCCAAATGCCTAGTTTGCCCATTATATGTTTGAATAAATCGAGATATTTCTTGGTACTCTTACGTAACAGTTACGAAACAAAAGAAGGTTTTGATGCAAGAAGAAAATAAGTTCATACTGAACATATTTACATAGTCACAGTCATGAAATTTAAAAGGCTCAATGACTTAACGAGATTGAAATGAAAGAATCAAAAGAACAATACAAGTGAAAATACGATGTGAAAAGATCTGCAATACAATATTATCTGCTTGTTAAATTTTTTAAAACGACGAATGGTTTGAAAACTTTTTCGTTATCCCATCCTGAAGAATCTCGACGGGATTGAAGCGAATTGATCTGAATTTCCCAAGAGGGACCAATTTCGCGTGTGCATGGACCGCGTCATTATACAACGGGCGACGAAGCAAGACGGTGCAAGAACATCCGTTCGGCTGGTTGGTAGAAGTCTAGTCACGGTTCTGGATACTTCGTAGAGGCGCATCCGGAGCAAAAACGTTCCGGATCGTGAAGTTGGACGTGCAGGTGGTGGTAAATGACCCGAAGGCCTTGAGACGTCTGCCGCCGGTGTGTGCGCGCGCGAAGAAGAGACGACTAGCCGCTTTAACTACAGCTTCGTTCACGTAATGCATTCCCGTCGTTCGTTTAATGATACTCAACGAGATTTCCAATCCAAAGGAACGAGTTCACATACATGGCGCTTGAATTTTTATAAACGATCTCGATGTTTATTGAATGTAATCTACTTTCTCTCTCTTTTATTTTTAATGACTGCAAGTAGCAAGCTTTTAAATATCTTTTACGCAGAATTCTCTCTCTCTCTCTCTCTCTCTCTCTCTCTCTCTCGGATGTAATGTCACTTTTACTTGCGAGGATTTCAACATAAATCGTGAATATCATAAGATTTTTTTTTTAGTGTGTAAATTTTTTGTATATTATTTTATGTATATTTTTTTATAAAAAAAAAAGAGATTTTTAGTTTATTTATTATTCACATCGAAATATTTAAACACTAAGATTTGATTCGCTTTGACCGAAGATATAAGATTTCTCTTACTCAGATTACTTATTATTGTTTTTACAATTAGAAAGTAGTATTTTTCTATCAATTTTTATAAACTCTGAATACTGCATTACAACGAATAGAAATTTGAAAGGGTAGAAATTCTTTGAAAAGACGCGATATGCCTGGTGCATTATGTTGCTTGCGTGTTCTACCATCGGTTATTTCCGGTCTCAACTTTGAATGCGTTAACAGTTGGCGCAGGGTTTTTTTTAATGACTTTGAAATGCGTGTTTTAAAAACGTTGAGTGCAATGTAGAAATGTTTTCAAATACAAAAATATATTTAATGGGAATAATATTAAAAGCAATTAATTAAAATAGAGAAAACAACAGACATTAGAAATTTCAAATAATAATTGTAGCATTTGTAGCTGAGAAAGATCTATTTAGAGAAAAATATATCGAATATATAGTATATTAAAAAAAAAAATACATATTTTTAAAAATATGTTATTAAACCTTCACGAAAAATTTAAAATAAAAGGAACAAAATATTTAAATAATTTAGTCACAAGTATATATTCATAATTCATAATTCAATTTTATAATCTCATCTTTTATGTAATTTTGAAAATTTCTTCAGTGTTAAAATAAACGATTGTCGTTTTCACGATATAATAATAACACTACGCGTTAAGTGAATAATCAGAATATCGTACAGAGATGTCGATGGTCGAGCGGAAGAGTATATCCAACATGCTTATGATGAAGTTAAGAGAACAATCATTTCATAATAATGAAGCCGTCACTGCGGGTGTTAAAGCGAACACGAATGAGCCGGCATTATGTCGTGGTGTAAAAGGGTACTAACCTGAGGCGAAGGCCGCGACGACGAAGAGCAACAGGATGATCTTCATGTTAGCGTACCGATTACTATGTTGGCAGTGCGACGATCAAGCAGTCAGTCGTTTCCGTTTCCGACTCTCGTCTTCTCTCTCTCTCTCTCTCTCTCTCTCTCTCTCTCTCTCTCTCTTTCTCTCGGAATACACCGGATGTTAGTGTTAGGATCGCGTTCTCGGACTGGCCTCGCGCTGCGCCGTGAGCCCCCTTAAGAGTCTTCTGCCCGGATCCCAGAGGAGGGGGTCGTTGAAGATGATTCACTGGCTAACCTAGAGCAGGAGTCCAACGCGCGAAGGGGACGGCGGTGGCGGCTGAGGCGACGAAGACGACAATGATGACGACCGTATGAAGACGAATCGAAAAGTAATTGAACTGTGTTGCAAAAAAAAAAAATCGCGGGTGACAAGATCGAAGGAAGAACTACAATAGATGCTCATCCTGAACAACGTGGAGGCATGTCTCGCGATCGATGACGCTACGCTTGATTTGGCACGGATTGCTCTTCTCCTTCCCTTGACTGCGAAGATGATTTGCAAAATCGAGTATATACATTAGAATTCAAGGGGAGGACGAGGGGATGCCTTTATTCTCGCGGTCGTAAAGTATTCGAGAAAGGTAATCGTGGACGTTTAACGGCAGAAAATCTTTCTCGACAGATGAAAAGACGTATTCTCGACTTAACAAGTCGTTTTTAATAATTAATCATTTAACTTTAGCCTTTTAACTTTAGTAATATTACAAACATAGTGAGTAATATACGCACCTTCATGTCGAATAATAAGTTAATCAACTTCGATCGATCATTAATCGTTAAAGCAAATAATTATTTTTGCAACAAAAACCGCGACCACTCCAGTTGTCGGAGGAGCAGCCACTTGTCAAGCGTATACTCTGCGTTACTCTCTCGTTGGAGCAATTGTAAATTAGCACACAACGTGTGATTACACCGACTTAATTATATTAACTAGCAAAGTCGTCGTATGAATAATGTTTGCACGGCGAAGAGGTATAATTCATTTGTAAGCAGTATATCGCGCGGACATGAAATAATGGAAGGGCGAGTAATAGCAAGAACGTCGTTATCCCCATATCGATCAACGTAGCGTTTACGTTAATCCCATTAATAACATCTGTGCGCTCGCGCTCCCTCTTACTTTGTTCCCGACACCGTAAATCCTCCTCCGTTGTAACGCCGCGTCGCTTCTTTCGCTCGCGGTACGGAATTTTACTTTGCCGCGGTCTTCACGGTTCTCCGTGGATTTGTATCGACGGCGAGCAGCAAAAAGACGTCGGTTTCAAGGCAGACTTCATTTCTGAACGCCTCCTCGGAGGCATCCTCTCGTACGCGCCTCCCGATATCATCTATCCCTAAAAATCCACCTCACTTCATTCGTCAGCGAAACGACACGCACGATCGTGCCGCTCAAATCCAACACTAATTGCAACAAATCGCCTGCCTCCGAGAAGGAAATCTGTATAATTATACCTTCGATCTACGAAAGACCGGCTCGTGAACATTGATACCTGGATCAGCCTGGACCCCGAGATTTGAGCGAAATAAACGGATCGAGCTGCTGGGACTCGATTATTAATACCTATACGTAATCTATGCTCATCCAAGTACTCATCCAAAATATCGGTCTTTCTAATAATATGTGTAAACCTCGCTCGACAGAATCATAGCGAGGTATCACGCATACTTCGCGTGAAGAAGACGGGCCGATGGATGTAAGCAACGAGAGCGCTTCGACCGGTTGCTTCCTTCGCGTCCTTTGGCGCCGTTTTGTTCTTGCGATCCGCTCCTTCCCGCGTTCCAACTTCTTTCGAAGCGCGTCGTCATCGCAAGACCCGCTGGAATTCTGGCTCACCAACTTGCGAGCGGACACATGCACGCGCACGCATGCACGCGCACGCATCGCAGATATTGCGGTGCGGCGCGTGCGAGGACTACCGGGCGCGTCTCAATTAAGCTTTCGTGTGATTAATGATATGAGATCGTATCGCGAAACGCGTCACTCCGTGAACGGGGCGTACTAACGAGTTATCGCATTGCTCGTGTGTCATACGTTCTACTTTGTACGACGTTTCATCGATCGATCGAGTGAAAATAGGCTTCTGTTCTTTTTGGCACAACTTTTCATCTTCCTTCCTCTTCTTTCCTCCTGGAGAGAAAAGGAAGAAAGATGAACTGATGCAAAAGCTCAGTCAAAAAGAACAGGTCTAATATAGATGTATTTTTTTGCGAGCTGTCATCTCGAAACTATTCTGCATTCTTAATACGCGTGAGGCACTGACATTTTATCGGGACCATCGTGTATTTTTCTCAGTAGTTGAAGTTTGTGGTAATATTATTATTATTATTATTATTATTAAATCCCGTTTTATTATTGTCGCTTTATAGCGTGTTCCACCGACACAGTACCCCGATTCTCTTAACTTTAGTTATATTGTTGTTGCGCAGGTATATAGGATGTTCCAAATTCTATGATGATAAATATTTTAAAGACAGATTCTTTGTAATATTTTAAGACGAAAAGCCAAGTACAAAAATACCGAGGCTATTATAGCTTTCAAATGAGAAGCGTTTAAAAAAATTACGAATGGTAAGACTAGAATTTTGCGCGCTCAACAAAAAAAATGGTAAAATGATCAGTGTAAAGGTGAATTTTGTTATTATCAAAAGCATGAAATTAGAGGAAATATCTTCATACATTTCCCATTTTAAAACTTAACTTCGGCATTTCTATATTAGGCCCAATTTTTCATTATCTGATTAATTTACGGTTAAGCTTGATCGTATATTTTATCCAATGGGATCATCAATGTCATAAATGAAGTTCATTGGATGAAACATTAGGTTAAGCTTAACTACAAGTTAACCAGAAAATGAAAAACTGGGTCATAGACTTTTCGTTACAAGAAATCTGTCTTTAAAATATTTATCGTCAATTTTGAGACATCCTGTATATGGTAAACAAGCTACGCAATGATAATATAACGATACCGAAACTGTCATTAAAAATTACAAAATGGGATACTTGGCTCTCTCTATGAAGAGGCCTTTCACGATCAGTATTTTGTTATCGTGGAATTTGCTACTCTCAACGTTGGCTATTTGATATTGAAAACTGTTATTCGCGTTTAAATTTCCTGCTTTATTTTCTGTTTTTTAGTTTCCGATTCATTAATTTAACGTATTCTCTCGATCACATTCACTCCCAGTAAAATCTTTATCTTCAAATAAGCGTCGTTTGAAAAACTTTTAAATATTTGATAAAATCAGTTAAATGTATATTTTATTTGTTCCGTTATGGTTTGACAAATATGTATTTCCAAAGAGTAAATTATTAATAGAGAAAATATATTTTATAAAGCAATGAAGCAGTAACACCGGTATCGGCGCAAGTATGTATCGATAACGCGAGTCGCAAAAAGATTCACATCTCAAGGTAGGCTTCATTTCTGACCATGTGTTCGCGTCTGATCCGAGAGATCGATCCACCTGCTCTCGGAATATATCGTGAACGAATATAGGCTTACCCAGTCGTCTGATTACAATATCGAAACCGGTACGAGAGGAACCGATGCGTCTCTACGTCCCAGAAAATGTAGCGCGTCTTCCATCTATCCCCTTCGTGTCTCTCATCCCTTCACGGACGCCGCACCGTCCTTTTACGGTATTATCTCTCTCTCGTGAAGATGCTGCCTAGTGGCGGAATTGCCGGATCAATGATCAGATACGCGATGTGTTATTTCTGGTATACGCGGCGCGCTGTGCGGGCGATCGTGAGCAAAAAGGACCTCGCGTGACATCCAAGACCTACCGCACAACGGAAATCGTCTCTCTATTTATGTCTCTGTCTCTTTCTTTCTCCGACTTCGCGCAATGTCCGCCTGTTGCAGCTCTTGCACACGGGAGGATGCCGTGCCGCGAGCTTAATGACAGGGTAGTGCGCCGTGACGGTTTCCTTCGTGGACCACGATTCAGGAATGCAGATGAATCGGTCGGAGTAGCGCCGAGCGCGCGGCCTAAGGAGGCGTTTCGCGGTTGCCGCTACTTCATTAAACGTGTTGATGCAGGATGTGGATTTTATTAATGGAGAAAGGAGAGAGAGATAGAGAGAGAGAGAAAGAGAGAGTGCTTTTACGAGAGATTCCATATCCTTTGTTAATCAAGGAAGATTAATTCGCTTTCATATTCCATATTATATATCTTCCTTTAACGCCGAATGAATTACAATAAAATTCATCGGTTTTCGCGCTTGCAGACTTGCCTAAGAGAAATCGGATATTTGACTGCGGGGAACCGGCTGTGTGTGTCCAGATTTCTGTACATATCAATCGTACCATGAATGCCTGGGCTTATACATGGCGCTCATGGCGCAAGTCACGTTCCGCTGGGTACCTTGGTATAGGTCAGTTTAACAGGTTGAATTCCCATCGTGGTATTCCCGTGGGAATGCATCGCGTCCGCTCAAGTGCACTTAAGTCCGGCGATACTTACGGGGGTTCTCTCCTATATATATCATGTATGTGGTGGTGGGTGAGACTAAAGCAGAAGTTCGGTGTACTGGATAAACAAGCGATTCTTCAGCAGGCACGATCACCATCTCATCGTCGTCGTTGTCTTCTCGTCCTTCCGTTTTCTCTTACCATTACTTTTCTCTTTCGTTTCGTTTTCTTCTTCATCGCCTTCTTCATCCTCTTCTTCTTCGTCGTCTTCTTCGCTTTCCTCTTCCTCCCTCCTACCACTTGATCCGCTCCATGCGAGGGAGACGCTAGGGAACAACTTCTCACAGCCGCGCCAAGGGACTTGGTCTTTTTTTGCTAAAACAAAAGCGAAGACCGGGGTACGCCGCAGCGGCCAGCGACGGCCAACGGCGGTCAGCGGCGACCATCGTCGGCTGCGCGACGAAGAGGAAGACGAGAGGAAGATGGCTGGAAGGTGCAGGAGAAGCGAGGGAGAGGATGCCACAGGGGGATTCTTGCCGAGGTCTATTTCAAGCCCTGCCAGCAATCGCTATGTAAGGCCCTCTTCTTTCCTTTCCTTCCAAGCATCTCTTCTCATCTTTTTCCCGTCCAGAGACCCTTCCTTCCTCCCCGTTGCTCTTACCGGTATACTCCCCTTCGTCTCACTACCCCGCACCTCTCTTCCTCTCTCTTTTTTTTTTCTCTGTGTACGGAACTCTCGGTTTTAGCTCGCGAACAGCTTCGGACCAAGACGATCGGAGGAGCCATACTGCCCCGAAGGCTTCGACGGCATTCGCTCCTCCATTTTGATACCTCTAGGACAGTGATCCTCATGCATTTCGCGATTGATCGAAGCAGCATGAGATGCTTCAAATAAGTATGTCTGAAAATTATCTCAACGATAAGGGATGAGTTCCATATCATTCAGACGATAAACCGACATAACAGCTTTTGAAGTGAATTTTTTATATAAATTCAAAGGAAGCTCGATAAATATGTTATACATTGTATAATTCAACATGTTGTGTCACCAATTTACAAAAATTTGTGATAATTTTAGAAATATTATTTTTCGCAAATAATCGAATATGTTTTTCGATCATCGAAAATAGTAAAGCAATATCGAGAAAAACGAAGATTGAAGAAAAAGACTCGTCTTGACAGCTGAATACCAAAAACCGTAACTATTTATAGAATTCGGTTCTATCCCGAAAGAATCTCCAATTATATATGTGTGCAAGATCGAGTGGTCGAGCGACTTCATAGTACGAAAGGGCCACACGACCTTGCACACTTTTTTATGGTTCACTCTTTAGGAGTCATAATTCAGTTAGTACCAGAACAACTTATGGATTTGCTGTTTTCTTTGGAGAGTCTTAAAACAGTGATTCTCACCTCTATTTCAGTCCTTCAAATATTTTTACCATAACGACGTAATCTCTTTATCGAGTAAAAGTATTCAGGCAGATTTATGTAATATTGATGTTACTTATATACCGAGAATAATAGTAACATTTGACAGCTTTTAATTTTTCGTTACAAACATCACATTTTTATAATATTAATTTCCTTCTATTTGACAAAGATTAAAGTTAACAAACATGAACATCGTTAATAATTTATTTTTATTTACTTAACAATTTTAGAAGGTAAAAAACTTTTGCTTATAAAATTTTAGAATTATTGAACATTAAATATTGTGGGACTCAAATAATATACGTTATATAAAGTTTTGGATTTCTATTCTGATTGTGAGATTCAATCAAACGCGGACTATGACAGGAGATCGCAACCGTGAAACAGCGTTCCGTATCTTGTTTTTCCTCGCACAACTATATTGTTCGGATAATCAATCATTACGACGTAAAAGACAAGCAATGTACTAAGGGCCACCAAGTTGAGAACATCGCCTTTGACTACCGATCATTTCTCTGGAGCACAACTCATCGATTACGTACCCGCGTATCTTATTATGTAGACGCTGTCTTGCTGGATATATTTAGACAGTTCGTTTCTCGTGGAATATAATGAAATCATAGCAGCCGCGCACAATGTGACGTGGTAGAATCATGCGTGGAATACGTGATATCACGATTGAGCGCGTTATCAAGATACCCGATCTTCTCTTTCTCTTTTTTTTTTTTATTCAACGCGAGATGAACGTCGTGCCGCAATTAACGACGAAACGCTTGAGTAACCCATAATAACGAGTCGCACTGATCGCAAATCATTAGGAGCTGATCATCCCGCGTAGCTGCAGCCCGCTTTACTCACGCTCTTGTTGCGGTTAGGTACCTGGGGTTTAAGAGAGAACGACCTAGAACCTGAAACCGTGAACTCGCTTGCGATTACGGGGTCGAGGTGAAGAGGCTCGCCCTCCCGGAGGTTTTAACACGATCGGGCAGCTCGTTACGTACGGGCATAGCAGTGGCGGGACTTTTTTTTTCCAAGAAAAACGCTCTTCTACACGAGTACGTATTCACAGGGTATTCACGCGCTCTTATGCCCACGTATGTAAAAATAATTTACACGCGGCAACGCCATTATCCTTACATATGCAGATTAGACGTGCGCGACGCGACGTACGCAGCAAAGTGCCCTGGAAAGGCTCGATGAGCTTAATACTATGAGAGATTTATTCCTATCTATTCATACGATACGGAGTGGAATATAATTTTGTATTTTTTTCAGTATATCATGTCATAACACAATATTTTGGAAATTTTTATTTCGTCTTACATTGAGTTTTGAATCGTGAGAATTGAACTTACACAGTAATTCAGAGGCATTGCGTAGGAAGATCGGTAATAGCAGTATAATTTTACAAATTAGTTAGTATTTCTTTCTTGATAATAGTTTTATCAGTGATCGTTTTGATAATAGTGCGATCGGAAATTGTATCATAACAATATTTATAGACGTTCTAAGGAAAAAATCGTAATCAAAAACAAGGGAAAAGAATCTCGTAATTGTCGAAGACGTTTTGCCTCGGACAAACGTAGTCACTTCAGTCTCGCATAATATCGTATCTCTCGAACTGGAGAGACTGGCAAATAAGGAAGACGAATAAAAGTTGCAGATATCGTCAAATCATTTGATTTCTGAATCTTTATAGGATATCCTATCCGATCAATCTATTTCTGGAATAATTTATCGGAAGTTTCGTCATGAAAATTTCAACGATTTGCGTCGGACAGCCTGTGTATATTTGTAATACCTTCTTATCGACAGGTTTAAGCTTTGAAGAGTACTTTCGACGCTTCGCGAATCTCTCTTGCACTTGCAAAAACTCGTAAGGAAGCAGCATTTTGTTCCTCGCGAGAGGAAACCGTGTCGGCGAGCGTTTTAACCGGAGACGAGCGTCTTCGAAGAAATGGTAGACTAAAGTGAGCGAGAAAAAGAGAGAAAAAAAGAGAAAGAGAGAAAGAGAAAGAAGGTATAGAAGAGCGAATGGATTTGCTCGCCCTTTGCCGTCCGTAGAAAAAGGGTCGGCTTCGGAGACCTTGGGTTGGAAAAGGAATGCAAATCGAGACCGGTCACGAATATTCTAATGTGCAGTTAGTCCTTACACGACGATTGCGAGAGAATCGTCATTCGATTTCTCCCCCGGGGCGCGTGTTTGTGCGTCCAGAATGCTCACAGCCCTCAATTAAATGCTTTGCGTGTCTCCGAATCAGGTTGGAATGCTGGAGATAACGATGTCGAATCTCGTTATGTACTTATGATATTTTTAGTGTCATAAAAGAGAAAAGCAAACAGGATGCGTCCTTTACCGATTAACGCTCACAACGGCTTTTCGATAATGTTGATTAGGCTAAATGTATCAGGGAATGACCGGCTGAACAGAATCGTTATAAATCGTTCAACTTTCTTGCTGAAAATGGTATCTTCTATTTTCGTCCGTATCTTTTATCGAAGCAGTTTTTTTTTAATGCTTCGTTGGTTATTTTTGCACCATATTATTTAATACGTAAACATTCAAATAAAGTTTTCTTTAGCATTTTTGTCGCTAATAAAGACGTTTACGATATTTACATATATATTAAAGTATTATGCACTTTTGCATGTGTCACGATACTGACAATGCTTTACGAAATGACGTTCCCGCGACAAGATTGCTCATGAGAGCGTGAGATTTAGAGATGTGGAAACAGAGTCGAGAAAGGAAAAAGCGTCCGTCAGCGGTTGCACGATCAAACCCCAGGATAACCCTGGAGAAAATGCTGCTAGGCCATGGAAGAAGGGACGGAGATAGATGCGAGCGGACATGATGGTAATAAAGTTCACGGAAGAAATACGCGATACGTAGAAGAAGGGCTTAGGAAAGTAGAAGTTCCCAAGAAGAGGATTTCGCTTTACGATCACAAGAACGGACCGCGAGTCCTCTCGTTTCCGCTCGTCTCTTCTTCGATTTTGTTCCGTCGGTTATACCGAGAATTCTCCGATATCTTACAACCCCTTTTTTTGTACGGCCGTTCTTGCCTATTTTTCTATACTAGATTTATGCCTCGTTTACGCAGAGATCGTAACGCGAGCGGACTTAAATGAGCGGAAAGGCAAAATTAGAAGAGTCTAATGACTATCGATTATCATACTTCGAAGAATCTCCAGATTGATCTCGAACAACCTGCCACTATAATCAATCAAAGCATACAACTTATCGATAATCAAATTTTAGTCAATCAATTCTTTAATCAAATTGACCGGATTTAATGGTTTCAGATTTGCGTGTCTGATCGTTTTTAAAATATCCGAGGTATCACGTAACGTATGAGCGGTATCCTTTGAACGTTTGACACGGAGCATGTCTGAGACGAGTGGTCGGTTACGTGTAATTTGTACAGGATCTTTTCTCCACAGAGGTGAGAGAAGTCTGTTCGCAGTCAAGGCTCCCTCCTCGAAGTCATTGACATTGGCGGTCGACACGAAGAGACTGATGCTGCCCATTATATCGATTAATAAAACAGCAACACTCTCATTGTATAGTCATTCAATCATCGTTTGCAAACATGTGACTCATTGCCGTTCTTTCTACATTCGACTCGCATTATCTCCATGAATTTGGAAAAGATGAATTTTAAACATTCATAAATTACTAAGTGATTACTAAGCGACTATGTTAGAGAAATTTAAATATATTATAGATTTATTATTATTTGTATACATGGTGGAATTGGATGAGGTGTTGTATTTCCGAAGATGTGCGCATACACACACTTATAATACAATAGCAAAATAATGGCATTCGCTAAGTACAGCTGACATTATATATTTTACATCGTAAAAAAATAAAAGTCGCGCATTGCGACCGATTTTTAATTCCGCCATATCACGCGAAAAATAATATCTTATATAAAGGCTCATTTATACTGGTTATAAAATGTTAACTTATGCCGTAAACTATAAGAAATTGACCAATCACAGTCAATGTAAGGAGAATGGACTCGATTATTCTCCTCACACTTTCGACTGTGAATGTCAATTTCTTATAGCTTACGGCATAAGTTAACAGTTTACTGCAGCCAGTATAAATGATCCTTAATTCCATGATTTGTATATCGCGTAAATATCTGATTTATTATTATCCGCACACAGCGTTGAGATAACGATTGCTATCTTTCCTACCGGAGAATTGCTTACGATTGCTGTTAAAACTGTTATCGTCTTATAGTGCATTCTCTCATGAAATCTTTTCTGTCAGCCAGAGAGCCGGAAATTCGTTCAAAAAGCCGGAATCTCTGGTCGAAATCTAAAGAGATGATAACCGTAGTCGAGACCATAACTTGTTCCTCATAATCTCGTCTTAATTTTAGTAAAAGGTCTGGTATCATGTTTCCTGAGTATAAATTTAGAAGAGGGGAACTTCAAATCTTATCTCGGGCCCCTAGATAGAAACGGGGACCATTCGCGGACGCGATGCTTCTGCCCGTCAGATGTTGAATGTTAATGGCATTACCTGACGAAGCGTTGCGCTTCTCCGCGCGATTTCGTTTCGGTGCGCGTTCTGAAACGCGCGCGGCGCGACCGCTTTTTTGGCATTGCATGCACATGATGAGATCTATTATCTCGAATGACTGTCCTCTTTCGCTGTCAGCTTCTGCGAACGTGGCGCGCCGGTGAACGTCCTCTTTCTCTCTTGGTGGGACACCGTCAAGTGTACACCATACAGAATGTGGACGGCAGTCGTCGCTCTCGTTATGTGCTTTCATGTTTAAATTGAGTTAATATAAATAAACAATCCTTGTGCTGCTGTTAATAGCGGCTAAAAATATCTGTGAAAAAATTTCTGAGTCGATTCTTCAATGTCTCTTTACGAAACTTGAGTGAAATGAATCCATGAAGGCTTCGGCTCTTTTTTTTCCTTGGAGTTTCCTTTTTTAAAAATATTTATAATAAAATATACATTTTTTTTTAACGTTTAATCACAATTCTAATACTTCAAAAATATTTTTTAATTTAAGAAATCCCTAGATATAAAACTGAGTAAAACACATATAGATTTTATTATATTATTTTTCTTTTATATTAAGATAATTTTAAATAAAATGTTTTATGAAATGTACATTTAAGTAATAACCTTAACAAAATATTTCGCCTGCGGTGAGCCAATGGTCCTCCCTCTCTTAATAAATTTTTGAATCCGCCATTGGAATTAAATGTTACAAGTATCCGCGTGCAAAGTTCTTTCACTATCTACTTGATACTCGCTATCTACTTATGACGTCGAGATATCAGTACGGAACGCATAGGTACATCAAGAGACGACGTCAAGACGACAGTCATAATTCAAGCGGTTGTCACCTGCCATGTCTCGCTATTAGCTATGCGCGACACGAAGGCGTCACTTCCTCTGACTCGGTTTCCGGCCACCGGAAACGTCCTTCTAACTGCGGCTGAATCCTTAAATGAAAATGATCTTTCACAAGATCCCCTCCGCTTTTCGATCATAGATCGTAAACGACATCAAGACGAATTGTCACCATTGCGTAATCCATCGTAATACGCCTATGCACTTAACATGTTTGAAGGGAATACTTTTAGCAAACATTAGGAAATTACCGTACATACATACGTATATATTTTATGTCGCAAATCCGAGAGAGAGCATCTTAGGGAATTGGTTAATAAATAATGCTTGCAGATTACTTCTCTCTGAGAGACGCATAAATATTTCTGATATTCTCGTTCGAAGACGTTAAGATTACCTCATTATGAAGTCGTTTGAAATCCATACGTTTCCCATCCATGTTGAAAGGAAGTGAAGCCGTAAAAAAATAAGCAGGAAATATATGTCACATCGGAAAGAGCTAGCTCGGAATTTCCAATCTCGCGAGATAATTGACGACGTGGTACGTTACATGTGGGCAATAGCGAACGCGATTTTTAACAATTTCAGCGTTTTAACGATCGCGATGTTCGTGATCGTAGCATTCTGTAAAGTGTCCGGTTAGAACCGGTGTCCGGTTTCTTTTATACTAGAATCGATTCCTCTTGTTGTCTGTTTTTAAATCTGTACGACATGCTTTTGCTGCAGCAATCGATACGGTCTGACGAACGAGGACCTGAACCGACGCTGGAGCAATCCCAATCGAATGTATCATCCGGTGATCTATCACACGAAAGGCCTGATGGAGTACTGCGCCAGGGTGCTGCAGAGACCGCCTCACGTTTTCGTCGACTATCACGGCCATTCGCGGAGGAAGAACGTGTTTCTGTTCGGTTGTTCAAGGTCGGGTTCCTGGAGCGCCGCGGACAGGGCGAAACCGGACCAGCCGGTGCAGTATTTGGTAAGGGAATCAACGGAAGGGAATCGAGGCTAGATAATATTTTTAGATCTCGCGCGGCATCATTTATCCTACGTTTACCTGCCACCGGGCCAGCCCGGCGAACGTTTATCACTTTGAACGACCGTCTATTCAATGTGAACTTTCGATTTGCACGAGCAATTACTCGCCGACAGCCGCCTATTCATTTTGCGCGTTGCTCTGCCACATTAATGTCATTAGTTAGAGCGTTACACTGAGAAAGTGCTCCGAGAAAGTATTTCTCTTCTTGGACTATGAAACCTTGATTCTCATTAGAACCTCCAAATGCGATCTCCTAATCTTTGTGACTCTCTTTCTGTATCAGATGTTACCGCATCTCATGCAGAGGACATCACCAGCTTTCGCATTGCCACTTTGCTCCTTCAAGGTCGAAAGGAACAAGGAATCCACCGCCAGGGTCGCTATATGGAGGCAGTTGGGTGTTCCGAGGTAAACGACGGCTATATCCTGAGCAGATTGAGATCTGGCTCGCAATAAGATTTTTTTTTTGTGTAGTAAGGTTGAGATTGTCTTGTAAAAAAATCTGTTCTAAATTATACGATTTATATTTAATATTAACATTAACTTGGTGAAACGTTTTCTTTTGTATTTATATTTATAAAAGTCAATATTACTGATATTGCGACGTTGTGATTGAAAAAAATGTCACTATGTCTCGTCTAACGTTTTATTCAAATAGAAGTTACACGATGGAAAGCAGTTTTTGTGGATGCGATCAAGGCGTATTGGCGGGATTACATCTCGACACAGAGGATCTCAAAGCCATTGGAAGAGATTTCTGCCAAGCTTTATCGATGATGAAGGATGACGGTGACGATTGGGCCATCGGAAAGTACGTGCAAATTTGTTGTTATTAATTCATTGTTACGGTATAAATCGATTTAAATATAAATTTATTGAAATACATTTGATTGAGAACATTTATATATTAAAAAAGAAAACTTGCAAAATATTTAAAAGGAAATATATATATATATATGTGTATGTACTTCCAGGGACTGTATTTAATTGGTAAAATTATTTTCTAAGATCTTTTTTGAAAAGAATAATTTTTCTAAATTTTAACTTTCTACGAGCTAAAATAAAAGGTTTTACAGAGAATGATATATTCAATATAGATCAACAGAGCAAGCCTGTTGTCCGAGAATGTGTGTTTTACGAAAATCACGGAAGATACCGAAATGTATTCAAGATAAACATGCTATACATCATACCACAGCGTTTTCTTAGCAAATGAGATAAATAAACAATTGTATTATAAGGCAAGATTTGTGTGTGACCATTCGTGTGTGAGCATTGTTAACTTAATGCTTTCGCTATAAATTGTTCTGTATCAACATATGATGTCTTTTCCGTTATCAATCAAACTAACAATGTTTCTGTAAACTAACACTAATAGCTAGTAAGTGAAAAGAGCTATCGTTTAATTTATACATCCATTACTCTTGAAGTTAATCGACAATTCACTTATTATTCAATATGTTTCTTGTTAATTATGCCTGTTACTCTTTTTAGAATTCCTGTGGAGAAACATATTCCCGTGGAATCAGGATGCATGGACGACGACATATCTTCCAGTAGTGAATCCAATGATTCCGATTTTGAGACTTAAGGAACTGCACCTCAGTCAAATATCAGAACAGTTATCTTAACAACAAAATTTATTGCAAATATTTACTCTCATGCACTTATAAAGTTAAAATTTAATACAAAAATTATTTCTATTCTGAATAAAATAATATAGTATAGTACAAAACAATAGTTCACGAAAAGAAATATTTCACAAACAATATTTATTTAAAACTCGTAACAAACATTTAAAGCTATTCTCTATGAAAATACTATCTACATATTATAAAGTCTATTTATACATATCTTGGACATCAATATTTCATAAATTATGTTCCATAGTAAACAAGATCATGTTTGTTATAGATTATTTAATATATGATTTAATATACTATTTAAGTATGGCCACATATGATTATTCAATTTCAAAATAAAATTCTTGTGAAAGTTGAAATTATATCATCATAAAATCATCATCTAAGATCTAAACAGTAATAAAACAATGACCTCTAGAAAGCTTTACACTTTTGGGAAATTTGAATCGTCTCTTGAAAGGCAAAACAGATTTAGATAATACCAAAATAAAATAGGGAACTGTATCATTCCCTGACACGGTACCTCGCTCTATACTTTGTACACATAATTATATAAATATAGAGGAAATAAATGTTAATGAGTTGTAATTCTCTGTAAATTTATAAGATCTTCCTAAGACTTCCTGAAGCAATTATTTGTGTTCCACGGATTTTTGACAAGATTTTTATTTGCGTATCGATATAACGCTAATTGCAAATTTGTAATTTTCGGCTATTATTACGTTGTGCTTTTTAATATAGGTATTTCTAGTATAATATACATGCCGTGACATATACTGCACAATAATCCGAACGATAATTAATGGAGAAATTTAGAAAATTAATAAGATGATTTATAATAATGTGCGGATCAATACATAATGCGTTGAATGATGCCAGAATAAATGATTATTTATATTACATAATACTACAATATTGTAGTAATTAAATATAAATATAACATCGCAATGTTTAATACTAATATATTAATATTAGTGTTTAAATTCTGATAAGAAACAATTTATCCGACATTTTATAATTAACTTTATACTGCAGAATTTATGAGAATATTCTCAAATAGCACAGCATCTACAAAGCGTTAAAAAGCGTTTATATATTTTTTTTAGCGCTTTACAGGTGCTGTTACTTGTTGCTTGTATTACTATTTAACGGAATTATTTCTTTAATACTGCAAACAAATTTTTAGAAAAATGTAATTCTTGATAGAAATATGTTGTATTCAATTAAACATAATCAGTCATGTACTTGTGCGTACACTATACTTATACATATTATTTTAAGATCAAATAGTTTTTGTCATCGAAATTCGACGATACGGATATATCGTGCGAATTGTATCTCAAATCATATCATCATTCTATGAGAGTTGACAATTATTGTATTTCATTATAAATAACAAATATTTCTATAATATATAATTTTTTCTATAATAGAGGTTCTTCAAATATTCCTCGCAAACTAAATTATTTGTTTAATTAAATTAATACATCAAGAAAAAAATTATTCATTAAATTAAACTAATTTAATTTGTTTTTATTGATGATGAATGTATGTATTTAAATCAGACATATATTATATTTTACTTAAATACATATATTCTTTAACAAAAGAAATAAAGACAATTAAGTTAACTTTTTTCTTAATATATAGTAATATAGTTTTAAAAAAATCGTTGATTGACAATATAAATTGTGCTCTGTAGTATAAATTGTAGACTGAATCGAGATTATATTGTATGCAAAAATTACATGCTACGTTCACGAATGATCAGTTAATTAAAGTGACGCTAAAAAGAAGATTCGTTATTTTGTAATCACAGTTTCTCATGAGATTAATATAAAGAGAGATTTAAGAGATTTAAAAATATCGGAATGAATTTCGATAACATTATTGTCTGTTTGACGTGTTAACGATTTACGTAATCATTGTATAATCCATCTTAAAATAGCCTAACGCCTTATTATAAATATATAAAGCTTTCTGATGAAATTCAAATTTATTTTATACAAATTGTTAAAAAATCCTTACTGTTTTTAATGTAACATCGCATGTGTACATTTATATAAAAACTAAAGTAACTGTAGTACTGAATGAGATTGCGTGTAGCTACTCCTACTACTATTATTTCCATCGGTGCAAATAATTTTGGTTGATCTGCGATTAATCTCCTTGAATGATTCGACGATAAACATCGTGTGCGCACACTTGAATTTAGGAAAGCGGACAATAAAGAAGCAGGTAATAAGAGGATATTCATTATCATTGGCTGAAATTGCATCTTGAAATATCAAGCTTTCGGTCTATCTACGTTTGATTCATACGTTTATCTAAACGAACGCTAATATTCTACGAAAGTGAATTTCGACAAGGTAATACAAGAAGTGGATTATACCGATCTCCGTGCCGGTTCGGCAGAATAATCGGGTTTGGTAAGTAATCGAGGACTTCACTCGATGCCATGTAGCTTCTTCATGTGCAACTTCATCTGCTCATAGGTCACCCACAATACGATGTTCCAGGATACCAGACGTGAGAAACTTGGCACGAAACCTTTATAAAACGCGGTGGGACCTTCCTGGACGAAGGTCTTGATAGCGCAGTCTATCGCGCCCTTGTACTCGCCAGCGATGCTGTTCATGTAACGCGTCTTCACGACGTCCACGGGACTTGCCGCCAGGGTGGTACAGAGTCCTGCGGCGGTCGCGGCGGTCAAATGACACGGTATCCCGTCACTAAGATAACCGCTAACCAGAATGAGGTCCTTGATAATGTCGTAACAGACTATCTCCGCCACGTTCACGATAGCATTACGCGAGACATTCGGCATGGTTCCTATGTGTGACGAAATAGAGGATTACTTTCTATGATATTCAAAAAATGTCTTATCTACTGTTTGTGCAATCTTTCAAAAATTCTATAAATAATACAGGAAGATTAAAAATATTTTTACCGGAAGACTCACCTCTCCAAAGACCCTTCGCGCCTTCTCCACTAGCGATACTCTTGTATGCCTGTAGAGTGGAGCTATACCTTACCGATGATCGTCCATTATTCCCAGCCTGCATGCGGATTTTAACGACGTCAGTCGGCTGAGCGATCATCACTGCCAAAGCGCCCGTCGTGATTCCCGCGGCAACACGTACGCCAATGTTCATCGATGTACCGATCTTATTGTTACCTGTTGAAATAAAAACGCACGATGAAGAACTAGTCTCTGACATAATTTAAGAATTAAAAAGCGATATAAAATCGACGCAAATTGTGCGTCGATCACTTTTTATCTCTTATTTAATGTTTATCAATTACGATCAATGTCGGTTTTAATGTCTTCATATAATATTCATAAGCGTTAGTAAACTTTTTGCAATCAGTTTGACATTAATAATAAATAATAAATTATTATAGAGAACCGATGATGTTGTATCACGAGCAAAATGTCCCAAAAATAAAAATTAATTTGTCGATTGTATCAAGATAATGAAAATAAATCAATTAAATCTTCTGTAAACATTGAAAAAGAGTACAATTTCGAAATTCTATTTTAAATTTGAGATTATATTTGCGTATAAATTGATCATGTCTTATTTTTTCAAAGAAAGTAAATAAGCCTGTTTTGAGTCGTAACACAGGATGTATTGTATGTAGAAGCAAATTTTTTGTTTATTTAATAAAAGTCTTATTTTAACAGAATTATTGATATTCTGGATATGTCCAGCAACAAAATAAATCTAATAGTTACAATAGATTATTTTAGATTAACATAAATTATATAATTTACATTTAAATCATCAATAAATGTAAAAATTCAGAATTGAACGCTACTTAAAATTAGGAAAAAAACATTTTGGAATATATTGGTATTATATTGATGCGCACACAAATGAACTAATAAATAATCTATTTAATTCTGCAAATTAATTTTTACACATATTTTTGAGAGCTTTTAAAAATGAAATGTAAAATTCACGAACATAATGATACCGAAAAATTAAAAAAGTAGACATAGAGATTGAATCGCAAGATTATACAAACATGTCTGATTGAGCAAAATTTTAGAAAAGTCTCAGCAATATATCAAAGATGAATTATTGAATTAAGCAAATATTTAAAAAAACTTTGTAAAAAGAATGTCGTAAATAGTTTGAATGCCGTATTTTAAAGAATGAAAACTTCTCTGCAAATGTAAATGAAATAAAATGCATAAATATGTAATAGTCTCACGATTATTCAATGCAGAGAGTAAGAGTTACAAAAGATGTTCAAATCCTCGCCTTTGCTGTACATTCAATCTTTTACCTCTGCCATTTCCATTTTCTGACTGTATACTTAATTTTCTTTCACTTGCCTCCTTTCCTCCTTTCTCAATTTCAAAAACGACAAAAATGAGAACGAGGAACATATCAAGATGATCTTAGACGATTTGCGCGTGAAGTTTATGAGAGTTTTCATCGTGATAAAGCGAGTGTCGATATGAATATGCGTGTATATAATGTTAGACATTCAATATTAGACTTTTTTTTATTAACAGTGATTCTTGACTATTTTTTTAATATTTATGTTTTCCAATATTAAAATTATTAAGATAATTGGCAAGAATTTAATCGTCAATAAATATTTATGAGTGTATATAAAAATATATTTCAAATATAATTTTACAATTATAATTCATTAAATATTGTCTAATATCGATATGTTTGCACGTTACGTGTGTTATTAATGTGACAAAACGTTTTATATTATACACGCGTTTAAGTAATTGTTGAAATTGTAACGCGCGCGGCTACTCTCGTATATATCATAGAAGATATATTTATATCAAAAGTTAGGAGTTTGTTGGCTGTACCGTCGAAGATTCCAGCGTAGAGTGACTTCACGCTGTCGTAGAGGCCCAATCGTATGCTGGCGAAACACATCTGTCTCTGGAGTCCCGCGGACAGACCTCCGTACAGGCTCCTGTAACCACCCTCGCTCAAGCACACCGCCCTCACAATTCACCCTCAAACTCGTTTTCAGGGTATCGTTTGTACACATTTCTCTCTCTCTCTCTCTCTCTCTCTCTCTCTCTCTCTCTCTCTCTCTCTCTCTCTATCTCAATGGTTTAAAAAAAAAATATTGTTCGCTTTTTTTACGCAAATATTGCGTAATTTTTCCTTTTTTTCTCTTCGTCTTTTTCCTATCCGCGCAATTTTGCACCTCATTTTTTTTCTACAATATAGATATCCTACATATTGAATGCTTTAAAGCGAAAATCAATATTACTCGTTAATGAAGTGATTTACAGTTCGAAGACGCGCGAAAGAAAAGAAAAGTAATTCGAGAGCTGAGAAATAACCAAGAGAGAGCGTGCATTATTTGTCACGTTCATCGCGCATTTTAATGTTGTATCATATTCAAAAATAGAGAAGAAGAAGACACCGGTGATTAGGAAAGTAAATGAACTATATTAATATAGATATAAGTATATAGACAAAGTAAATGAAATAAAATCAAAAAGAGAAAGTGAGAAAGAAAAGAGAGAAATTACGTGAAAACTTAAGAGAAATATATCGCGAAGAGATAAGTATAAGAAGGATAAGCAAGTTGTCTTTCAAAATTTTATAAGCAGTTTTATTGGAGAAATGACTATCAGAAGATATAGAAAAAAATTTCGTGACATTTATGCGCCGTACAAAAAAGTTTACGCGAAGCATCACGTATCCACGTTTGTACGTATCAATTGTCATTCTTTTTATTGTACAAATTAATTGGAAATTTATAAATATTTTGTATAAAAGAAACGAAACAGAACGGTTTGATTAATTTTTCGAATAAAGATTTTCGGAAAAAGATGCGAAAGACAACCCGTGCAGAATAGAAGTAAAAGAATAATCCGTAAAAGTAATAAAACAATAAGAGAAATTGATACAAGAAATACCATTGACAAGTCTTATTAAACTTGTACTTGTTTCGTTTTATATATTTCGATCTTCATCAAATATAATGTGTAATTTTTGGAAAGTAGTTGCATTTCTTTATCTATTTTGCTTATGCAAAAATTGTTTTTACATGAGTGAGCACTCGTCCATGGCATCTGATTAGAGGACGAAATAAAAATCATACTTATTCGGAGATCAATCGTAAGAATCTAGAAAGTTTTCCAGAACAAGTAATTATTGTACGTACATGTGCCAGATGTCGAGCAAAATTTTAATGAAAACACGATAAGCCGTAAATATTTCCTCACCGATCCTTTCTTTACTGACAATACAGGAAAAACAGTTAAATAAGTTATTTAAATAGTTAATTAATCAGTACACATCGCTTTTTTTAAATAAGGCTTTTCTATATAAATATAAATGTCTATTATAAATCATTAAAGTATTAAAATAAATATAAATAAGTATTTTTTATATTTAAATTGAACACATAATTTGTGATTACTTATATATAAAAATTTTTAAGTATTGTACATTTAACAAATTGTATTCTGAATTAATTTTTTTATGGTCAGTATATTTATATGTAATTTAATTAATAGACAACAAAAAAATTAATTGGCTTAATCTGGCACACGCCGAAACAAGAAATCTGGTTAATAATAGTTTGTGTATTACCGCAATTAAAAAAGTACCGCATGTTATTATTTCAGAGAGAGCGACAGTTGAATATAAAATAGTTATTATATCAACGAGCGATTGCTCTATAAATATTTTCTATAAGCTTTAAATTGAATTATCACTCTTAGGCAAGAGGAAATCCTGCATTTACAGATTCCGTATATATTACAATATTATGTACAAATATTAATAGCGCAAATAAAGTTGTTCTACCTACCACCGACTTTTAAATTACTATTATGATAACGAACAACGTACCTTGCGCCTTCATATCTGACGATGTTTGCGACGGTCTGGAACAATCCTGGCTGGCTCGTTCTTACTGCAAAGACCGATCCTTCCGCTGATGCCAGCAACAGAGCTTGGCCTTCTCCCGCGATCTTGAAGAAAAATCATTTCAATCGTATTTCAAAGAAATAATTCGATTTCTAGAAAAGTAGGTGAGTAAAAAGACGCAACGAGATAACACGCGATTATTTCGAAGGATATAATTCAAGTGCAATTATTATTACTTGGCTCACCTGCATTCTGACTTTGGCGGTGTCCAACGGAAAGGTGGCTAAATCGGCGATGCAGGCCGCGGTGCCTGCGGTAAGTAATTTCACGCCAAGTGAAAAGTCGTCCGACATTCCTTGCTTCATGATTTCCGCTGTTTGGTCACTCTTTTTCTCTTCCAAGATCTTTTTCCCTCTTATTACTGCTGATGCGTGCTGTTAAAAGTGAGCGTGGATGCCTCGTGAAGGATGGTGCAGGATTCTTGGATAAATTGGCTAATTTCTTCCAGCGTGACAGTAATTTTTCCCTTTTGAACTCGCTCGTTTCCTTCCAGCGGGATTTCTTTTTATTAGACAAATGATCCTATGTACACTATATACAAAGTCCTACCAGAGGACAAGAACCTTCAGATGTTCATGGATTCAACTGGTGTTCTTAAAGGTACGTTTCCCTAAAGTGATCGGGATACGCGTGGAGCCCTCCCGATCGTGAGCACTCGTGTTTGATTTCTTGATGGTGAACTTCTTTATACATACTATTCTCCTGTGAACAAACGATCGCAAAAGAACGCCATACAATATTCTGATACAAAAAAACAATTCATTCGATGCGAACGTGATCGACTGTCGCCGCTAAACTGACAGCAGCTGCTTTTATCCCACGAGAGAGTGAGTACTATATAGTGCGATTCTACAAAATAAAGCGGGTGTACTCCGATTCTGTAATTCTTTAACGGCAGTGTCGGTATCGTTGTAGTTACGCAGATATTATATACCTTATACAGTATCATAACAAAGCTGCCCTAATGATAACATATCTAATTATCATTAAAAGTTACAGAATCGAGGTACATCCGATAAGCGTAAAAGTATATCGCGTCGCGACCAAAGGTAGCATATTCAATTGCGCATGAATCGAAGATCAATGATCGTTGAAGAATTTGTCTCGAGACTATTAATCAGCGTCAAAAATCCACTCTTATGTGAATATATCGTATTATCATCTTGAACCACGCACACGCGGCGAAATCCTGGAATATCTGGATGAGGGCTATCGAGCCATTGTAATGATATACTGTAATATCGTTAATCGCTCATCGCGATTGATAATTGGCAAGATCCGTCTGCCGGCGTCTTTATCACTTGGCACGTGCCTCTTAATTACATTGACAACGGGTTTCCCACGATCGTGTAGAAGTATAATGTAGAAGCGTCGGGCGTATTCTCGTTTCTGCCCCCCGGAAGAGTCTTGGCCGGATACCGAAATAGACCGTCGTGAGGAGAGAACTTTGATCAGCTTGGTGACTTGCCAATAACGAGGAGAGAGGCTTAGAGATCGACGTCTTTATTTACAATTATAATCAACTCGTTTAAACGATATGTATATTTTTTGTATGAATATATCTCGTCATTTGCGACTTTGGTATCGTTTGTGTTTGGATACGGTGTTATACATAAGAAGTCGCAAAAATAATTGGAGTCGCAATGCTAGCAATATGTTTATATTTTGTTTCGTCTAGATGTTGAAATATAAATAAGTAGATTAAATAAATGATAGAGGGTTCAAAGAACGCGACGAAGCGTGATCAGCAGACTTTGTTCGATTATTTTACTTCGTAGAATAATGTTTATTGAATATCAATTGCAACTAGTTGATCTGTTAGTTTAAACGAACAATTATGCGGTAAAATTAGTGCATCGTGAGTATGCAATTATTCACTCAATATGAGGAAACCGTCGCATCAGCAAACTTCAAGACTCCACATTTTTTTAAAAAATTCAAAAGAGGGGCAGAGAGAGAGAGAGAGAAAGCTAGCATCATTCGATGTGATCTATTAGTATTCTATTCTTTCTTTGATTTTGTAAATGAGTTATATGAGGACTACTTGATTGAAATCCCGTTAGCTAGCTGATTACGCAATAGACGAACTGAAAGTTCCAGTACATAGTCCAACAATCGCGCTCGTGCGTTTTGAAATTTGTTAATAGAAACTGTGAGAGAGAACAAACGTCATCATTCTCATAAAGAACACAGTGCAAAGTCCACGTTGAATTATTTTCACCGCATGACGAATTAAGGCATCGCGTTGGTGCCGTGCCTCCGCAACGTCACATGCGTTTATCATTGCGATGGCAGAGTTTTTTCGAACTGTCATTGAACTTCATGTTTTTAGATGCTTTTATGTTTTGAATTTGGACTTAATAAAATTTGCTGAGACTAGAAGTTATTCGATAAATTATTTCGAAGTCATTTATTTTTTATATCATATGTAATTTTTATTATAATTTTAATTTTGTATAATTTAATTTTGTTACTGGCATAAATTGAATTTAAAAAATTCAGATTCTTTTTTTCAATTACATATAAACAGTTAATTTGCTTGTTGCTATCTTTTTAAAGAAATCAAGATAGCCTTCAAAAAATGCAAAACTTTTGTAGTATCCTTGCGAGAATACACCGATATGAAATGAAAGGTTTGTATTGATTTTCCTTATCATATATTTGATAAAAAAAGCATGGAATATATATGTACATATGAAAAGAATTGTGAGATATTGTCAGCATTCTTCTCCAACGAAGAATTTTTTTCATCATTATGTAATTTATAATAATTAAAATATATGTATGTGTAATATATATTCATAGAAAAATACCGTATTTAAATGTTAATTATTTGTTTCAAATATTTCAAAAATTCATATATATCAAACAAATATATCATTACAAACATTAAATTTATTGAAAATATATTTTGAATACTAATAATAAAATTTAATACTTCAATCAAGATCATTAAATTAAAACAAATCGATTTTTTTATTATATTAGGTGTTGGAATTAATTCGTAGCGTTTTTAATGAAAGAATGTTATTTATTTCACATGAGCATTAAAAAATACATTAATGAAAGTACTTCCCATCACTTGTAAAACGCTACGAATTAATTCCAACAACTAATATAAAATCGCTTCTTTGATAAAATTTTAGAATATTTTTCAAAAAAAAGATAAATTTTTATTTTGAGTACATAATAATAAGTTTTCTTTAAAACGTGTAAGTAAGTATATAAGATTATTATCAAAAAATATTCTTTGTTAAAGATAACCGTTGAAACTTGAAAGAAAAAGTCAATTAAGTAATAATTTTTTTGATAATAGAATGACACTTTTCTGCGTATAAATTTTGTTTTAATGTCAAAACTTTAGTTCGTGTTTCTTCTCTCCTTTTATTTTTTCGAAATATATATAAAATTTCATAAAATCAATTTACATAAAATCGCAATTCAATTCTTCTTTTTATCATTGCTTGATTCAATCGGATTATTTCAGTCTAGGTCAAGTTCGAGCTCATGAATTATTTTTCGAAGAACTCTTCGCTTCAAGTCGTCGCGAGAATCGATGGATGATAACATGAGTCATGTGCGATGAAGTAAAATGAAAATCGCACGCGAAAATACTACCAGCTTATTTGCCATATATGTATGCGGAGTGGGCGTTTTGGAATCGATATAATGCGAACACAATGCATCACGAAACATAGATGTAGCGTTTCTAATTTTCCGTCATTTATCTTCCACGAAGTAGAATCTCTCCTCGAACATTTCAGCGCGACTAGCATCTCGCTAAAAGTCACTGACTCGCAAACATGTTTTTACATAAAATGATAGTAACTGGTACGTGGGAAAACTTCTGGTTGCGATTTACAACTTGAAAAGAGAACAATTCAATTTTTTGTACGTTACGAATAACGTTGATCAATGCTAATTGTAATTAATCGAATATGTGCTATTTATTTCGTAGCCATTATTTTGTATTATATGCAATTAGCTATCGCGTTTTGCGGATTCGATATGATAATCGCAGAATATCATTTACAATCCAAATGTGTGCAGTTATTGATTTTCCAACGAATGGTTAAATCCCATGATAAAATAAAGGTAGGATATGCCAGTCGCACACAGTATAATATTATACTGTTGTCGCAATGTAATCATTACTTCAATATCTGGCTATTGACTCGTAAGGCACAATTAGTTTTAAAAGCGTTAATAAAACGCGACGAATTTGTCTAAATACTTGCTAATAAAAGGATAATTTTCTGTCTAATGTAATTATAGTATTCTTGATAAACGTAGATAATAACATATAGTAGATAATGGTGAGTCATAAATGCTTTGAAATTTCGTGAAGGTGTTCCTCATACATAAAAAGGAAGAACAAATATTCTTATGAATTAACATTAGATCGCAAACGCTTCTCGTTATCGAAATAATGGACAAATACAAGTAGTATCAAATAATGATTTGATTTAAATTTAAAAGTTTTAGATATTTTTTTATTTACAAAAGGCACTCAAAATGTCCATAATTTTCCACACATGTCTGAGCAAGAAAATTTAATAATTACATTTGTTCTTCCTTTTTATCCAGGAATATGAAATTTTAAGACATATTTATGACTCATCTGTATAATACATTAACAAATCAAAAGGTTTTTCGGATTTGATGAGGAAAATAAACATTTGGTGAGGTAAATGGAAATTATACGTAAATTGAAATGAAAATAGCAGGATATACTGTTTAATTGCGCAGCGTTAACGAATTAGCAAATTGTAAAAAGGCAAGAATAATAACAATATAAATCGCAGATCACTTACCAAGTGTACAGTAAGTAGGTAACAACACAACTGAAAGGAGTTGCGAGAAAGCACCGTTTATACCGGCTCGTCGACCAATGGAGGAAGATCAAAGTCGATGCCGCCCAATGGATAGTCGTTCATGGCGTCATTTCCCACCAAAGAACGCTGAGTTTGTGAAAATCGATAATTTCTAGCGCGATGGCGGTGAATGACGGTCGCGATCAGCCGGGTGGCTTCTTCGCGAGGGCGAGCCCGCAACCCTTTACGGGGATGTCGAGAGAATCAAGTTAAAAGAACGTTTGATAGCAAATTGGATTTTCTGTCAAGAAACAAAAAAAAAGATAAGAGAGAACAAGAAATACATTAATGAAAAAAGATAAAAGAAAAAGGGAAAGAAAAAAGTTTTCACTTACCCTGAACGTTAAATTATGTTCTTAAAGCTCGATTAAATTGAGCGAATCATCCGTCTCGCGTATTTTATTTCCAACTCATGCAACAAAGTTAAATATATTTAATGATATTTCGTGACGTTAGCTGCTTGCATTTCAAAGGCTTTAAACAATACACTTGTAGCGTATACTCGTAACGTTGCGCAATAAAAACATTGCCAATTCTTATGTAATAGCATCATATTGATTTTGACAGATAATACAAAAATACAGAACGTAAATAATTTTTAACTACTGTAAATTTTTAACTGTAATTATACTTTTGTACTTATTAGTGGTTTTTAATGCTTTTTAAATATTCGTTTATCTTCTACGAGGCGTAAATTCTTTATCTGTGTAAAATGTAAAAAACATATCTATAAAGTAAATTTAATGTTATAGATATATTTGAAATACATATATCCAACTTATAATTTATCATCAGATATACAATAAATAATTAGTTAATTAAGTCTTTTAGAAGCATTTATGTGTTAGACATATTAAATATCTTTATGACAGCAACAAGTTGCATATTTTCATCGCTTTATCCAATCCGGTTGATTGGAACAATACGTAACACAAGCTGTTCTCGTACTTTGACCTTTCAATATCTCTTAATAATTTATTAATATTATACATCATTTCAAAAACTTTTATATACGAGCTATCATTTAAATATAAAAATATTAAAGTGACCTTTAATTTTATTACAGTGTAACATAATAATTTTTTACTAATTTTTTAAATTTACGCTTCAATTCCGAATATTCTTTCTTACATCTAATAACTTGAAACAATTAACACACAATTACAAACATAATTTTTGCTTTTTAAGTCTCAGAAAAAGTAAATTAAAAAAATAAGACATTTAAAATTTATTAAGTATTTATTGCTTTTTGATAAAATTATTTTACAATGGTAGAATTACACAAACGTCTTTATATATTTAAAGAAAATTGTCGTAGGAACATCCTTCAAGGATAAGAGTAGAGACTTTATATAATCTCTCTTTGCTCAGTTGTTTATAAACAAGAAAGTTTAATTATCGGATTTACTGTAATAGCAGTATTCATATTTGGTTCTTATTTTCAAAATTTTTAAGCACAGGATTAAGATGTCAATTACAAAGCTGTATTAGCATCTTAAGATATAAATTAAGACATCAATCTTGAAATAAGAATGGATTATGAATACTGGCCATTATTTAAAAATTTATCATAATTAAGTTAATTCTTCTTCTATTTGTTAAGTCATTTATATAATTATTTACATCTAAAGACATGATACATTTAAAGACTGATTTAAAAAAAGAAGAAAATCAGAAGACAATTTCAATGAAAGCATTGTCAACATTCAGGAAACTATAATTTCATCATATTTGTACTTTGTCCAAGTGTTCATTCATATGAATTTCGGCTGTCTTTGGGCTTTGGCTGTCTGTGCATTATTATTCGTTTTGATGTGCTTACTTATATTGAGGACACAATTGCCTTGCCACTTGAAATTGTATCGGAGAAGGCATAAGAAATGAGAAAAAGGAATGAGAAGAAAATATGAAAACGCATTTGTGTCTCCATGCGATAAATATGTGAGCAGTTTAATAAGTCAGCGACTTTTTTAAATTTTATTTTGAAACTAAAATTTGATTAATTTTTTTAAAAGTAGTTTTTTCAAAAAGTCGCTGATTTATCAAACTATATCTTATAAAAGTGAAGTAGATTGCAAAATACAAAATACTCGCACGAGTCGTACGTGAATCTAGCAGAATATATCACAATAAATATCGCGTTGACCATGTCATCGCTGAGCGATTCAGGTGTCAGCGAATGGCGATAATTATCGCCACGCGGCCCTCATCATGTGTCTAGCCATCGCTATGTACGCCGCTACTGGAGCACTTAGTATAATTCAGCATGTCTTGTCGATGATCGGCATGTTCCTGTTAACTTTATTGGGTAGAGCGATTTTGTTAATCGGTAACACAGTAACAAGAGATCACACTTCGAGGAGACGCCGAATTATTAGTGAACAACAAGAATCATACACCGATTCTGAAGACGATCGTGTTACTAGGAGTGAAACATCCTTGAAATCAAGGCACTCCTCTCGAACTCCTATAAAATCTGCTAGCGCACAAATGAGTGAATCAACTTCTATTTCCATCTGACACTCGTCAATTGGTATATTTCTTTAAATATATTTCTTAATATTATGATCGGTATTCATAGTCCATTATTATTTCAAGACTATCTTAAGTAATGTCTTAAGATACTAATATGTGGTAAAACTATACTTACAACAAAGAATTGACTTTGAATACCGTCCTATGATGCTTTTATTTATAGTCAGCGTGCGCAAAGTAAATTTTTCTCTTTGTCATCATTTTTCTACGGTATATTACTTTTGTTACTTTTTTCAGATGTTGATTATGCAAGGTGTTACACAAGAGAATAGCGTTGACAATTGTACCTTCAAATATTTAGAAAGAAACATTTGTATCTGCAAAAATGTAACTGCTAACAGTTATGTAAATAAATTACTGTAAAAATAATTCCAAAATAATTACATAAAATTGCAAAAGTATTGTATATATAAATGATTATATTTGCTTGCTTCAATTTCTACGTGATATTTCTTTGTCTTTATCTGGCACTTAACTTAAATTGCTTGTCAAATGTATTGACCGATTTATTTTTATAGATTTATGGAAACAGCAGCATCTCATTCGCTTGGTTTTACGAGATTTTATTATAACGATCTTAAAATGAATTTTATATTTATTGGTATCACCTTTATGTAGTTATTCTTTAATACTACAATAAACATAATTTTACTTAATTAACTTATCTTTAAAACAAAACTTTATTAGATGCATTGACTAAAGATAAAAGCTTTAATCCTAATCGCTGTTCTTTGATGTATTTGGAAATTAATCACAAAAATATTAGCAATAGGAGCATAATAATTATATTTTTCAAACATGTGAAATATAATATTACAATAATTTCAATAACAAATATTTAATATTATAAGAAAGCTTATATATATATATATATATATATATATATATATATATATATATATATGTACGATATTATAAAGTCAAATATGATATCGTAAGAAAGTTCATCTACTCTTTGCAAGTATAAATGGACGGAATATGTTAATACGTTATAAGAAATACTTACAATATATATATGTTTAAATCTAATCATTTTATACGTGGACGGAACTATATCGCAACAAATTTTTGTGCAAATATGTTTAGCAGCAAAATGCCATAAGAATTTATATAATTCGTATTGTTATATATCATATCGATAAGTCTATTCATTGTAGAATTATTAAAAAGCAATTTGAGCAGCAAAGAAAGAATTATATATACATATATATATATATATATATATATATATATATATATATATATATATATATATATATATGTGTGTATACAACTACTTTAACAAATTCTTTGTGCGTCTGTTATATACAACGGCAGTGTCTTTGTTTAATTTGAAGAATTATTTTAATCACTTTATCTTATATATAAATATGTATATATCAAACGAAAAAAGTATATATATATATATATATGCATTAAACATTCGGTTGATAAAAAAGGTATATGTAAAAAACCATTTTTTTAAATAATTTGATATAAAAAAGAGAAATATTGCAAAACGATTTTATCAAAATAAATTTAAGATAGAAAATTATATATGTATAGAAAGAATTTGTTTCCTTTGTAAAAAAAAAGAAACGACAATATTCCTCTTTTTTATAAAATATCATCTCAAAAAACATACAAATACCTTTTTTATCTATTGTATATAGTTATGTATGGTATTATGTATATATCATTATTTAATTAACAGGCATAGTTGACACTGCACTATGAGGCGTTGTAGGTCGAGAACCAGCAATAGAATGTGTCGTTGATGCATTTAGAGACTGCATTGTACCAATCTGAAATAATAACATGTTTTAAATTTAAATCTTACTGTTTATAATCATACGATTTTTGTAATATACGTTACAATTATGATATAATTAATTTAATAATATATCATACCCGTAGATGAGCCAGATCTTCTAATCTTGTTAGATCACATAATTCAAGATATAAAGAATAAACGATAAGCCAACCATATGCAGAAATGCAAAGAAATATTATCCACAGAAGACACATCATGATATTATAGGCAAATATCATGTCATTTACAATACTGAAGAATATAAAAGCAAAGAATCGGAAAATTGTGAAAATGGCAAAACTATACAACCATGGTACCATTTTTTTTTCATGTTCTTTTCGCAGAGCTCTGATCAATATAAAAGAAGTCGCAAAGATAACTATTCCACCCAACATTGAGAACAATGCAGACACGATCAGAGCATTTCGAACTGGAAAAAGAAACAAATAATATAAGGTTCTGTCTTGATTAATTTTTAAAATTTATATTTACAAAATTTTTTTAAATAAAAAAATGGCCCTACTATGTTGATTGCCCACATAAACAAATTCATATGATATGATATAATATCCATAGTGTGTAGAACCAGGCGCAGCTTGCGACAAACAGTAGATATCAAAAATAGCTGTACATATCGTGAAAAAGGCTAGGCACTGAAAGAATATTTATTCTATATTACTTAAATATATTACAAGAAAGTATTTTCAAATACTATTTTTGTTAAATGCATACCATTGAAAATACAGCAGTGAACATAGCACCTCTTTGAATATCGAGTATGTAAGCATGTGTCACTATTGGTTTTTGATACCACGGAATCTTTACACTGCGAGCAGATCTTGATGATCTGAGATTTGCACTGCTGCGAGTAGTGGTTACATGGGAATACACAGATGGTGTTCCCATGCTGGGAGACTTCTTTCCATAATGCATCTTGACTCACTTGCAAACAAAATCAAACATGATCAATGTATCAAATGAAACAAAAAATTCAATAATACAGGATTCTATTTATTCAAACATGTTAGCAGATAATTCCGATAACCGAATGGTTTGGATAAGAGAGATAGCTATAGTTCTCTCTTCTATTACTATTTGTTAGTTCCAATAATATCCAGTAAATATCAATTAACAATAACAGAAGTGTTACATATTCATATAATATCCGTTTCTACCAATGTAGAAATGGATATGAATGTTATGATTATATGAATGTTAATTTAATCTTTAACTTACTTTTTATCTCTTTCTAGTTCTAAGAATTAGAAAAGAATAAAATGTAAATTAAACCAAGATTAAAATTAATATTTATATTGGTAGAAATGGACATAAATGTAGAGTACGGTAGAAACGGAGTTCTACTGTACTCCATTTACTGTAGTTTATTTATACTTACGATTTATAGAGATGTTAAATAGGTCAGTTATGATATGTAGTTCCTTATGATATGCGATTAATGATATATTTATGTATTGTTTCCTTTTCTGGAACTGAAAAATCACATAAACAGACTATAGTATAAGTAGCATAATAACGCTGTAAATAGCATTTTGTTTTTTGCTAAAAATGCTCAAACAATTTTTTGCATAAATTTATTACCAATAATTGAATTATAGCAGTAAATGCAAAAGACATACGCTGATAATAATAATATAAATTTAATAACAAATACATTGACTCATAATGTAATTTTTATCAAATTTGCGATTTTTGTGCTGCAATATTAGAAGAAACACTAGTTATTTACGCGCGTATTTGTATGAATACACTCACTTATTGCGTTCGCATGCTTTAGAACGTATGCAAAACGTTTCGTACTAATTTTTCGTGTAATGGACACGCCTTGTCAAATATTCGAAACACTGTTTCAGTCGCTTGTATGCAATTACGGTCATGGCTAAAATGTGTTAGATAGAGTGGAAGATATCAAATGAACGTAACGAAAAGACAGGTGGAGTGGGTGGAGTGAAAATCAAAGTATCTTTTTAGAATGAGTTTTGGAACGCACCAATATATTGTAAAAGTATGAACAATTATCATAATATAATTTAAGTGGTTATAACAATATAATATGAGTGATTAGTCATCGATGTATATCTCATAAATAAAACATTAAAACAATATTTTGATTAACATTATTATTATTAGTTACTATCATTAATAAATCTATATATTACAAACAAAAAAAGGTATCTCAGAATAATTTCAAATTTCGATGAAGTTTCGATTAATTTAATTGGCAGTCTAAAATAAAATTTTTAATTATACATATAATTATACATACATTTTTTTCTCTCTTTTCATGTATTCAATAATAATTAAAAAATTAGTAATTCAATGAAGTTAAATAAAATAATACAGATATAATTACTTAATAAGTTACAATTTCTTTAATCTTATTTAATTATTCAGGTATTATTTGATAACGTAAACACTGATTAAATTAGCCGCTGTTTACGTTTAAATTTTAGCTGCGTATTCTGTGGTCAGAGACATCTGTTACTTATGTCATTTTGAAAGTCAACATTTCCCAATAAAATCCAGTCAACAAACGCTATCCTTTGTTTACATGTGATTTCTATTACTGAATTAAAATGAAACGTGATAAATTATTTTTCCGACGTATGCTTCTACACTCCTTTGATTTGAAGTTAAAACTGGTAATAACTAAATACTCCTAATAACTAAAAACTGGTCAAAGTCCTCGCTAATAGAAATATATATATCTTTTATAATTATCAAAATGCTATCATTCTTTATATTCTTAAAGAATCTCTCAAAACGCTGAAATGCCTCCATCTAGTTATTTGTTACGTTCGCGGGCCAATCACGTTGGATTTTGAAGTTACGTACGCGAACGCTTTGTTTCTCTTTTGCGTGGGAGGGACTGAGAGAGAGCGAGAAGCAACGACGCTCTCGGCTACACTCGGTTGCGTCCATTTTCTGAACACAGCTCGGAGGGAGATGAATGCGACGAATACAAATAATGGAGAGTGTGCGTCTTTCGTTGATTCACCCGTAAATTTGTGATCTCCGTATGTGGCATACGTTGCGTGATGTTGCGAGTCGCCGAGTCGCGTGTTTTCCTGCTCGATGAAATGTTGTGCCTTACGTGTCTCTGACTTTTCGTATGTCCGGAGTCAAGACGGGGTTTGTTGTCGCCTGCGAACGAAGACTGCAGGGAAAGACTCGCGTAGCCTCACAGAGTGAACGAGAAGTATCCGACGAGACGGGCTGGCCGATATCCTGTGACGTTTCGTGAAATGTCAGTTGCCGCGGTGTCAAGACTGTGACACCTGTGTTGTGAGTACCACTGTGACTCGTCAGATTGAGGTTAGACACCCGCCGCGTTCCGAATGTAAACCTGTCTTTATCCCGCCTACGTTGAATGTCGAAGTCGAACTAAGCTAAGTCAAAAACCCACCACACCGACTCCTGTCTCCGTGTTTGGAAGGCTCGCACAACGCAGACTGTTTGGGGAACGTAGTTGTATGTACAATTGTGGTGATACATCTCCCGGTGCTACGTCTATGCATTGATGTGTGTATATACCGTTTGTGTGTTATGTTCCTATCTCGGTGAATAGGGATTGTAGAATCATGTAAGTGCGCATCCACTTACGTAGCGACTAACTGTAGAAGTTGTAACTTTGTTTTTTGTGTACCGAGAAAGATGTAGAAAAAGAATGAACGTAGCAAAGGAATGCGTTCGTAATGATATCGCTTCTAATGGTATGCGTTCCTTACAGGGCAGATCGAGATTATGATATGGGTTCTGCAACAGAAATGATGGTAAATGATTTTGATGACGAACGAACATTGGACGAGGAAGAAGCCTTAGAAGGTAGCGAGGATTCTCACAACGAGTTGTCCAACTTGCAAAAGGTATATCTCCACTGTATCTGATATTAACACTTTGCACATTATATATTATACATTTGTCACTTTGTAACAAAGTTCTGATCCCGACTATTCTAGGATCAAGCCTGAGAAATGAAAAAATCGAGCCCATAAATAATTACAATTATGATAAGTTTCCGCAACACTTTGGACTCAAAGTGCGTTCTCGTAGTGAGATTCCATGTTTAGTCCGTAAAGTACGCTCGATGTAATAATGATCTATTTTTGTCTCTTTGAGCAAGGAAGGTGATATGCCACTGAAAGATCTTCTTGCCATGTACGGATACGGTGATCCCTCGACGGAGAATTCCAACAGTTCCGATCACATGCTGCTACCATCTGGAAGTGGTAATCCCGAGACTCAGGAGCGTTACTCGGACAAAGGTGACAACGATGCAGACGACGACGATGATGATGACGAGGCTGATGCAACCAGTAATGAGCCAGACCTTAAACAATTCTACACAGAAATGTTGGTTAAGGGAAAGGATAAGACAGCGGCATTAGCGGGATCAACGACAAAAGGCAATAGCAACATTGCTGGCAGCAGGGATAACAGGAAACGTAGAATCGATGACGATGAGGACGATGATGAAGATGCCGAAGCCGAAGATTGCTCGGGTACTCGAACCGGAAGCAGGAAGAAAAATAGAATGTCACCTACAACGGGAAGTGCTAATGCTGTTGAGTGCAGTGTAATAGTTAATTTAGGGGGAGCTAGTGCTACTAATAGCACTATCGAAGAAGGTAATGCCAGTGGCCCAATCGATGGCTCAGAAGATAGGATAGTCAGTGCGGGAATAGGCAGTGGCAGTTCGAGATTATTACGGAGTGTTTCAAGGCCGCAGAGTGAAGAAGAAGAAGATGATTGTGACTACAGTCCAGACGAGGAGGAATGGAAGAAAACAATCATGGTTGGTACTGATTACCAAGCAGCGATACCAGAAGGTTTGTGTCGTTACGACGATGCGTTGCCATATGAGAATGAAGATAAAATGTTATGGGATCCCAGCCATATATCCGAGGAAGATACAGAAGAGTTCCTAGAACGCGCGCAACTTCCAGCGGTAAAGGGCGGCTCATTACCGGCTGGATCACATATTAGAGATGACGAGCAGGCTTTGTATCTCCTATTACAATGTGGCTACAACCTTGAAGAAGCATTACGAAGACGACGAATGAATGTACTTCCTCCTACGGATGCAGTGAGTCTTTGGTCAGAAGAGGAATGTCATAATTTTGAATCTGGATTGCGGACTTATGGAAAGGATTTTCATCTTATACAGAAAAATAAGGTATGCGGTATATATGTAGAATTAAACCTTAAGTCTTACATTATTAAAAATTGAAGTGAACGTTGAGAATAGAATGATTCCAATTTATTAAAAATACTGAGGTTTAATTTTGCATTGCTTATATTATTATCGCTTAATTTTTTCACAATCATATAAAAAATATTACCATTGTACGGTACAACAAAAGTACTATTGCAGAAATTTTTTTTCAATGAAATTAAAATGCATAATTTTCTATTACACAATAATTATATTATACAATTAATTTAATACGTACAAGTCATTGCTGTATTGTGATGACTCAAACTTGACAGTAAACTTTATAGTGAAACATTCCTTTCTTCAGGTGAGAACCAGATCGGTCGGAGAGTTAGTACAATTTTATTATTTGTGGAAGAAAACGGAGCGCCATGACATATTTACGTACAAAGCGCGATTAGAAAAGAAAAAATATGCTCTGCATCCCGGTATCACGTGAGTATTTTCTCTATCGCAATTTTAAATCTTTACATTAAAACACGAAAATTTTTGTAATAGATATATTACTTACAATCTATTAAAATATTAAATCTAACACTCTAGAATAACATTACCCAATTAATACTTTACAATATAATTGCTTTCGTTAATACAATTACTGCAAACGTGAATGACAGAACCATTAAATCGCAAGCAGGGACTATATGGACCGATTCCTTGAGGAGCAAGAAGGAGTGCGAGATCGCAGTAGCTCACCAAACGTTCATTGTTTGCTCTATGGTGATACCAAGCGGCAAAGATCGAGTACCAGCGTGACCAACAACGATGAATCCAAATCAACAGATGCTTGGGATGGAAACGTGATTGATCCATTGGCGGATGTTAATGGTCCAACACCAGCGCCACCACCACCGCCTCCGCCACCACCGCCCTTAATAACGTCAGCAGTGACTACCATATCCTCAATATGTAATTCCAGCGCTTTAACCACACCGACATATTGTTCACCATCGACTCGTCATTCAGACTGTCCTTCGTCTGACTCGGGTTGTGTAAATTCTCTAGCGTGGAGTGGTCTAGCGTCCCGAAGTCAACCTACCTCTTCAGTCATTACAACAATAACAATAAATACCACCACAGCCACTACGTCCACAGCAATGGTCACAAGTCTCGGCTCGACAAATACAGTTACCACTAGTTCTACCGTTCCTGCTGCTACTATTGCCGCCACTGTTGTCCCGAATAATTACTATCATCAACGAGTAACATCATCCAGAAGCAATGATTCTCATGACACACCCTCGCCCGAGAACATTTTACCTCATCTGCCCCCTTAGCGTCTAACCCGACCTTCAGGTGTTCATCCTGAAAGGCGACGAATGTCCTTGCGCGGAGTGCCTAATTCGGCACTTGCACCATCGCTATTGTCGTAACGCATAATATTCGTTAATATCAAGGATTATATTTTTATACTGTATCGCGCGTAATATAATTATTAATCTTGGCGCAAGTGCGCGCTGTTGTATAGTGGTATGAAAGATGAAAGAACGCGCTTTTGCGTGAAAGATTAGAGCATATATTGTATGTAAGGTTAAAGATACAAATTGAAAATAAACGCGGCAAAACGAGCGAGGGTAGCATTGTAGCTTTCTCTATTTTTCTTCTATCTGTTTATGAACTTAGAGATATTCCATACAAAAAGAAGGACGCATTTCAAAAGAGACTTTGTTGAGAGACTGGAGCGCCAGTATTCGACAGAGAAGTGAAATAGTATTATATACTGCGATTGTAAATTTTCATGGATAAATCATTGTATTGCATAGTTAATATGTAATTGATCATGATTCAATTTGTCGAAGACAAATTTGTCTTCGGATCGGCAATAAATTTGTAAAAAGTATCGTGCGGAACTTCACAGTGATTTATTAGTTCAATAAAAAACGAAATCTGGTAAATGTTGAATGATAAAGTTAAACTGAAAGTTAATAGAAACATGGTCATTATTATTTTAATGTAAAGAATATGCATTAATAGCAATCCTAATAATTCGTTTCCCTCGTTAAGTAGTTGGCTGTGTATAAAATTATATAGTTTGTATTTTCACGTTTTCCTAGCAATCTATTTAAGAAACACGAAATATTTCTAATTTACTGGATACGCATTATATTATGTTTCATCATTTATAAATAGTGTTGATATAAAAAAGTACAGGCTAAATTAGAAACTGTTGAATATTATATTCTTTAGATTCCTGTTGGCCTCTTTATTCCTCATCGAATGTTCCTATATATTTATAATACACGATATATGAAAAAAATTAATATGTTTATTACGACGTTATCAATTAACACATTTGCAAATATTTTTTTAATCTTTTACAAAATAACACACGTTAAGTGCTCTATTATATATTATACATACTTAATTATGTCTTTACTTACAGTCATGTAAAAAAATGATAGCTTTTAATATTTAAAAACGTAGCTCTTGATATTTATTTATAATATTCATTTATATTCATCATTCTAGTAGATTTAGTTTTCGAATTCTGAATTCACACATCATTTGAGAATGAGTTATATATATCAAGAACTATGTTTGAAAAATACTGTTTATCGAAATTGTGTCGAGTCCAACGACTCAACAACTGTCTTAAGTAATTTTCCCATTAATGGTAAGAATTGTACACTGCTGACATTCGTTTTGAAAACGCCAGTAGTGAGGACACTATCGTCAAGTCTTTTCTCTTGTGTTTCAGTTCGGTTCATCTCCATTGAAAAATTTTCGTGGTCGGGCGAGCACACCGGTGCTTTGTCAATAGTACTGTTCTTTTGAAGTCTCGCTGGTAAATTTATTTGTGTCGGATCACTCGTATCTTGAATTGTCCTGGAACTTCTTGTATCCGCATCTATGAGGGAACCCTTTACTTGCCAGATATCGGGAGTACCGCGGTGTTCGAGAAAATCGAAGAAAACTCCTAGTTCAGTAGCGGTCTCCCGTGCTATGAGCTGACGATCTCGCAAAGCGAGCCTGGGGCTTTTTACTCCTTCCAGAGCCTGTGACAATATCAGGATAAGATTGATTTCCAATGCTAATCGTGTATTGTTTTCATCCATGGATTCAAACCATGGATCACTAAATCTGTGATTTCTTGCTACGATTGGGCTACCGTTACCCGGAGCGCCAGCAGCTCCACTGCTACTACTCTTCGTTACGTGTCTACCAGTTGCCAAAGCAGTTGCTCTTGAAAGAATAGTGTTTTCACATATCAGTGGGTCGTATGGTCGACGCACGAGTCTAGGACTGCTAAGTAATGGCACCGTGACATCTAGACCACTGACGTATCCTAGAAACTCTCTGCCAATGTTAGACGTTCTGGAAGTTGAACCAGAGGCCGCGTGAATTATTCGTCGTAAATCCTTACTCGTATGCATGCGACGAAGATTTTCTGGTGCGGCACGTTCCCATTCTTTCTTCGCAGAATCTGTTTTGTCTTCGCGTCCAGGCTGCGATGTTGAAGACGCGGGTAATGAAGCAGCAACGGGCTGTGAACGAGAGTGAAGAGCTTGGGTGAATAGCTGTGTCGAGCTGATTATTGTACCATAAGTAAGCCGTGGACCGGAGCTCATGCTCATTTGCGGAGGTCCAAAGTTCATCTCGGCCATTGGCGTGTACCAGTAATCCTGAGTATATATCGTATCCACTAGAGTGTTCAACTTGGGCGAGAAGTGAACGAAGCTTAACGCGCAGGTTGTATTTATGACAATCAGTTTGTTCACCAGCAGTTTCAGTTCACCACTGGGTAACCGACTATCGCAAGACTCGAGCTCTTCGGCACTCTCCACGCTGATACCGTCAATGATAAATTTAAGTATCCGCGGTCTCAGCAGCAGGTTCACCGTACTATCGTACGCCAAATACATACATTTAATAAGAGTTTCGCGAACACTTTGTTGAATTGCATTCCAAATGTATATTTGCGTGGCTGTAGCATGTATAAGAGCGACCAGTGATTGAATTAGATCGGCGGCTAGCAGATCGGCAGTGTGTCTCAATAAAGTGGATACCACCATTAATTGATGTTCGTGAGAATTTAAGAAAACAACTATATGATTGACAAACATCATGTGTGTCTCGCTGCTGACCAGGCCTATCAGAAATTCCAAGCCCAGTGTGTATAATGGCCACCAATCTTGGCAACGCCACTGACCATTTACCGAATCATCATATAATGAATCGAGCATACTATTGGAGATATCTGCTGGTGGAATCAAGCTCAGCCAGAGTTTCGCGATGTCATTATCGTTAATAGGATATGAACAATACGGTGAACGCGATATAACGCCTAACAAACTCAGAGCTGCTGTACTAAACTTCAGATATGGATATTTCTGAAGAGTATAACCGACGCATACCATCAATTCAGGTATCATCTGACGAAGTTGCACACAACTAGCTCTTAGACGATGCTTGAAATTTGCATTCCGTTCAACATATGATCGTAACAATTGCGTCACCATGCTGATAGCTAACGTCGCCGGTAGACTCTCTCGTATTCCACGGAGTGTCTCTGCGCTGTGACAATCAGCCTTCTTCTGTGTATCTTTCTCATCAGTCGTAAGAGTGACAGAAAATTGTTGTTTTCGATGTTCTAATTGAAGGGCAGCTTTCTTCAATTCCTCTAGTTCATAAATAGCGATCGTGCAAGAGTGCGCTAAAAGATATTCCAGGCTTGCCGAATCTTCGGCTAAAGTACTTTTGACCAGTTGCACGCATCCAAGAAGTAATGATATCATTGTTTGTCGTAGGGCCTTTCCAAAACCGCGATAAGTTTGTGCTATCTCTTGTGTCAGTTGCGATAGTCTGGTTTTAAAAATCCTCGAATCACCGACGCACATCTGTTTCCAAGAGGTGATACATCTCAGAGATAAAGAAGCCAATAACATCGGAATCTTGCCACTACTGGAATCATTAGGTTCCTTCACTCGCTCCAATAGAGAATCCAAGGCCAACTGAGTTAACAGATGTGCCTGTGTTACATTAATCGGATAATTTTTCGCCGTTCGATCATCGGTGAGCATAACGATAAAGTGATACCAAGACTCTAAATTAATTTCATACAATGGTTCTATGAGTCTATCTTGCTTTGTATGCTGTTCCTTCTCGTTTTCGTTGTTTGCAGGAACATCGAGAACATACATAGCTAATTTTTTCCAATGATCCTTAGATTTGTCCAACAGTTCCTTTAAACTTTTTGAAAAATTATTCTCTAATAATGGACTTTTGTACAATTCCAATGTAATTACATCTAACAATTGAGAATAGCCCTTCGCACCCGTCACTAAAGTTTTAAAAAGCGGCGCGAATAGATGGCTCCAAAATTTTTCTCGCTTCCGAAAGAAATTGACAAGGATTTCATTTCTATGATACCACATGGCGCGCAATACTGTCATTGTGCTATCATACAATTTATCACACACGATATCGTCTTCCTTATACATTCGTTCTAAATATGAATCCAAAAATTGACTACAACCTTCAGTAAGAAATTCGTCGGCTGGACGTGGGAAGATTCTCTTGCGTTCTGCTTGATGCATGATGTTGAAGAGAGCTTCCGTCAAGCCAGGTTGTTTCTCCAGACATACGGCAACCAATTCTAAAATAGCGACTTTGACTTCAATCGCGCATGTTGGTAGAGTTAATCGAAACGCAAAGGTTTCTCGTATAGATGTTCCGTCCATTCCCATGCAAACGAGCAAAGACATGGAAAATTCCTCCGCAAATTTCTTCAGTAATCTTACAGCCATTTTCTGCAACGAAGGGCTAAACCAAACATACAGATAATTAACAATTGTTGGTACTATAAGAAGTCCGTTAGGTACTCTCGGAGAGGAGTACAAAGCAATTTCGAGAGGCGATCTGTCACCAAGTTCTAGACCCAGAGATTTTCTGAACATTAATAATCGATTGACTATCGACAGAGCTAGTTCTACACTTTTGATAGTCTTGAATCCTTTTCCATTGATCCAATTTGTCTCCGAAATCATTTTATTGTGTAACGTGCGCTCGCCTGTTCGAAGTAATTTCAGCAGTGCGTGACGCGGTTCTAAATAAAGCAGACTGTATACTACAACAAGCTGTAATTCGTTGCGAATATCATCTTTAGGTAAAGTTGAATCCAGAGCTCGATGAATACAAAACATACTCTTTAGCCATAAATCAATTCGTTCTGCGTTTGATTCAAAATACCACGAGTCCAGCTTGGGTAATACAGCTTGTAGCAGAAATACCATGCCCGGTATTTCAATAGTGTACATAGCCTCTTTACTGTGCTTCGCGATTAGATAATTGTACAATGTGTCTAGAAACGCGCACAGAATGGGATACGTATGTTCGATGGTTTCTATTCCTGATAGCCACGACGCGATGAGACCACCATCGAAGGAAATCGCTTCCGCAAAGTATAACGGTTTTTGATTCCAATTATTAAATTTTGGATAAACACCGGATCGCGTTCGCGAGAGAATATCTTCGGGATACCTCAAAACCAATTTTGATGAAATGCTGATGCATACAGCAACGATTTTATACAGATTCGTTGGTAGTGCTGGATATGAGAATCGATTAATAATTTCAAAACTTAGTTCTGTAGGAGTAACCATGCTCGATGGTATCTCAATATCTTTAGCCAATAATGCTTCTAACAATTTTAGGCCTAGACGAACATTTTCCGATAAATTATCACCATTCACCGTGATATGTGTAATTCCACGACTTGCTTGAGAAAATAACTGTTCCATTTTATGATGCAAAGCGTTCCAATAATTCGCCTTTGTATGAAATAATACTACTTCTTTCTCATCAGATAACACGGTAATTTTCTCGCACATGCAGTTGCTAGCTATAGTAAATGAGTTCTCTTGAATTATACAATCCGCTTTGTATGGCTGCAATGGTTTACTATAATCTCTTTGGCGAGAAACCTCTATTTTCAGAGATTGTAGATTATTCAACTCTGACGCAATCTAAATAAATAATTGATTTCATGTAAGACATTAAATATTTGATGAAACAAATTCAAAATGTAGAATTATATGTTACCTTTTTGGCACTCGTAATTATTGTGGATGCCAGACCAATAGCTATCTTGGTTAAAGGTTCGAATTTGTAAGGATATAGTTCTTTGGCAACTTTATAAATCGACCATAAACCATCACCTTGTTCAGCCCAGAATCTAGTTGCGCATTCTGGAAACTTTACTACGGCAGCCAGGGCATCGAAAATACCATTTAAAGCACTTAATCGATCTTCGTCCATAAAGACGCACATCAAGGATAAAAGATTGTAAACGCTGCTTCGCACGACTTCAGCATAATGGGTCTCTTCTTGAAACATTTCACAGTTTATCAAATCTCGCAGATACTCAAATACGTCAAGTTGTATAGCTTTGATGCCAAACGGTCTGAAACGAATTAATGTGTCTATATTGTCCGGATCAATCGCATAATTTGCTAGCATCCACGATAAGAGTAACGGTCCATCTTGTGGTGAACTTTCACGAACACATTTATGTTCAAAAATGTCTTGCATATTACTTCTGACATCATTTATCCAGTCATCCATACTAGTACTAAAAAAAAGACACAAAAATAAGATAAAACGCATATACAAATAAAATTATCACAATAAAAATTTTAATTACACAAAGTAACTATGACAATAACTTACTGTTTGTCTACATCCAATGTTACAAGTAATAGTGCTATTTGACTGTACTGTAGCTCTTCAATCTTTTTAGTGATAGCTTCTTTATCTTCATGACTTTTTGTACTGACTAATCGTCTAGGTTCTCCCTAAAAAATGTTTATTATTTAAGCAAAAGTTCTAATGTTCTAAAAATACGAAAAATATGAAAAATTTAAATACAAGTCTCTTACACCTATGCTACCATAAAACTTGGCAAATTCGTAACTAGGAATATGTACATCATGTACAATCACAGTCAATATATGAAGTAGCTCGCGCATTTCAATTAAAGTACTATTATATAATTGATGTAAATGATCTTCTGTACAGAATTGCGACCGTGTAGGAGCATTCACAAACTTCAATGCTTCTATTTGTTTTCGTATAGATTCAAGCAGATTTCCCATCAGAATCTCATTAAGAAACTTTCCAAATTCTTTGTGATGAGGATGTCTTTTGTTATCTTTATATTCAATCATAAGTTTAAGGCATTTTATCAAAGTCACTCTTTCCGAGTAATAAAAATTCCAAATATCATCGATTAGTGCTCTTATAGAAGTAAGATCCGAGAGTTGTGATGCAAAGGTCTCTGCGCAATTTCTATATTCGTACGACACGAAATTGCATACCAGATCCCAGGTAATTGTGGCATCCAAGTTCTTGAATAAATTAAAAATATAGATATTAAAATTAAGTTGTGATAAATGTATAATCTATAAAACAGTTTATATTATGCAAATATAAAACAATACACTTACAAGGAGTGGAGCAAGTTTATTAATCAAATCAAACATTTGCTGTAGAGGGGGTGGATCTCTTTTAGAAATGCTTTGCAATGATGCATCTGTATATGGCTTAAAAAATTGAAGCCCTTCTTTGAGTAAAACAGTGGCATTCTTTATTTCTTCTTCGACAGTTTCTTTAGCACAACAGCATGTTGTACCGGATATGATAGACCATAAATCTTTGCTGCAACTTTCCATAAATAATTATTACTTAATTATTTCTTTTATATTGTGTTATGATATAAACAGATCGATAAGACCATTTATGAATCATTGTAAAAGAAAAATAATATTAGCAAAATAATATTGATAAAATTAATATTTTTGTTTCTTTCAAAATATTCAAGATATTTTCCAAAATCATATAAGACAAAAATATATTTATACTTACGGCAAGTTGCCCATTGGAGCTACTTCCATGTTGAAAATATTATATCACTGTATTTTTTCAAAATTCTATCAAAATTTGCAGTTTTTGTACAAGTAAATAATTAAACCACGCGTGGTCGTAAAAAAATATTTTCTATTTTACAATCCTAATGGCTTTTAACTTATATATAAATTAATAGCAATACTATACTAGGTACTACATAACCTTAAATCTGATATTGGCGCCTTGGCGGATAATGAATAAAGAAAGTAGAGATCAGCAAGTGTTGTTAACGGTGTCTCTTTATTTCGCACATGCGCGTTAGAAAGTGAAGTAAACCGCAATTGAAGAATTGATATTATCAACATAAGATGTTTTAAAAAAATATTTTATGTCTGGAGATCATATTTATTCTTTAATAATAGGTACTTCATCGGTATTATTAAAGAACGCAGCCTCACAAATAAGTTTTACAATCGACCATTAAAAATCGATCTTCAGAGCATTTTGAACCAGAATAAAATGATGCTACACTTTGATCAGAGATGTCGCTACCGAACTAGTTCCGAATTCGCGCGTTACAAGTTCTTCTGAAATTTGAATTCAGTCCTTTCGCGTCGCGTAACAACAAGGTTGTGAAAATCGTGATCGTGATCGATAACCGATAAATTGCGGTCGTTTAACGATGCAAATCTAGTCATAACAGCAATTATACTCGCAATCATTTACTCTTTCAATGAATTCCGGTACTCACGACGAGCAAGATATAATCGATGTGAATATTTTTCGTTCGAGAGCGTTTCGCATTTTAATCTTGATTCTCGCCATGTTGTTTCGAAGTGACGAAACGAAAAGACCGTCTACGAATCCTGCCGACGAAGTGGTTAAAATTACGATCCTAAAAAGTATGAATTATCCTATAGAATAATGAGCAATATGGAAATTATGATTGATTAATTATGCATGACGAATAAAAATCGAAGCATAAGTCGGAAGGAGTGACAGAAGCGTAAACGAAGCTTTTAGGAGGCGAAAATTGGGACAACGAAATGTAAAGGAGGCGTTTACATTTTTTTTTTACATTTTCTTGTCCCAATTTTCATTTCCTAGAAGCTTCGTTTACGCTTTTGTCATTTTTTTCTTTTCATTCCACTTACACTCCGACTTTTATTTTTAGGGTATTATTTAAGTAACGAATTGTATACATTCAATATACAGGGTGTTCCAGGCTTCGCGTTAGTAATAGATTTCTGAATAATTTCAAGATGAAAATTCTAATGCTAAAATGTTGAAGCTATAGTACACGCTCATAACTACCCAAGCAGAACAAGTTACAATAACGTCAAACTAACATTAAAATGAATCGGAAATGATTGAAAAATGACTTTTAGGCCCAGTTGCAATGTCACTTTGACTTTAAGCAAGACTTAAAACTGTATCTGTCTCGTTTTAAAGCCAAATAGAGATAGAGACAGAAAGAGTTTTAAGCCTCGATTAAAATCGAAATAACGTTGGTGCAATCAGGCCTTAGTGATTATTTTGGAGTCATTTTGACATCATTTTAATATCATAATGACTTGTTCTGCTTGAGTACTTTTGAGCGTGGCATAGCGCATGCTGTAAGTGCGTTTTGATATTCACTGCAAAACGCACCCTATATAGATCCTTGATAGTAAACTACGTCATTTTATTGTTATTTTGATGTCAAAATGACATCTTTTGACATCAGCTTGTTATCAGAGAACCCGGATTTGATTCTCGGCAGAATCGAAAATCTTTATACATTCGTAGCTTCTCTCGGAAGGCAATGGCAAACCACTGAGTAGTAGTATACTTGTTTTGGAAACCTTTCTACCAATTCATCGTTCGGAATCGACGTATTAAATTGTATAGGTTCCATATGTCTGTGTACAATCAGCGTGTGTACAGGCATATGAGAATCACTACGTCACGAGCAATGAGAAAGATTAAAGTTAACCAATTGAACTGTATCGGAAACTCGTATTCAGGTATGGCACTTATTATGAAATAATAATTATATTTCCTGTTCTTTTTACCTAAACTTCTTGCACGGTTTATCTTTTCTCCTTTTCTTTCCAACATGGAGAGAGAAGGAAGAAAGATGAACCATGCAAGAAGTTCAGCTAAAAAGAACAGGCCTCTATTCTCTTCTATTTTTCTAGGTCCAAAGCACGACGTTCACGACGAGAAATCGGTCTGAGATCTCGGACAGAGAAAAAAATTAACAAATCACATTTGAACAATTTGATTATATGATCATTGCGATTGGTCAATTTTTTCTTCATCTCAGACCGATTTTTGGCATCGTGGATACAAAAGGCTTAATAATTGATGCTTGAAAACATTTTCACTGTTGTGTAATGACGTGCCATGTCTGAGCGTACGAATTTCGGACAGTTTAATTGTCTAATTTTAGATTCTTTTCATTTAAAAAACTATTAGTCTCGACATTTTGATAATAGGATTTTGAAATGATTTCAGGAATTTGTTATTAACGGGTGTCAAGCAAAGCCTAGGACCATAGTATAAAAATATAAGGTATTCCATTACGCATAACGGCGGCAGATTAAATCAGAATCATTAATCAAATGTTTACCTCAAAGTTAGTGGCATGCATATGATAACAATCAAGTTCCTTTTTACAATTTGGGGCAATGTTTTGATTGGTCAAAAAGTAGCCGCCATGTTCAAGAATTATGTTCAGATGACTGTGCATTCTTGGGAATGGAATACTTTATATTCTTATATCATGTCTACATATAGGATATCTTTTTGCGCGTGTGTTATATATCGCTTTCGAGCGAAGCGTTTTGGCGAAGAATATATTATATCATAGAAGGAAGTTGTTTTTCAGAGATAAGAACAGAGATTTTTTTGACGGATATTACAGGCGAATTAGCCTTTATCTTGATAGAACGCTTTTTCTCTCGCGGCGTACTCCTTCCGTCATTAATAATCCTTCAAGATACGCGGGAATGAAATCCGGTGAGGAAGAAACACGCTGTATATATCATTTCAGGCAACACGATACTTCATGAGAACGATTATTCTTACCTGCTTGAGAATTCCGTTTTGCATTACTTCGTGGAATAATACATTCGAATGACTGAACATATTTTTTTTTACAAATATATTGCATTCTTTATTACTTAAAGAATAGAGACAAATCTATAGTACAACCAGACGGGGTGATTCCTTATACAAAAATAAGTCGAAAGTACAGAATAAAATTTTTCCGTTCGAGGCTTTGTTTACAAGAAAGTCAAGTTTGAAAATCGCGTGCACTCTCTTAATAAAGATACGATTCGTGAAAAGGCTGTGGGTGCTTTCCAGCAAGAAACACAGATGACACGATATAACATAGTGAATCATTATATTCTTGTTGTTTGCCAATGTTAAACAAAGATGAAATATTCACTGTGTTACAGTGTGTCTTTTGCTGGAAAGCACCAACTGTAAATTTTATCATGTTACATAACGTCTATACAAGTGGCAGAATTAAAAACAATGTGACAAAGTAGTTAAAATTTATTTGTAGTTTTAAGATTCTCAGATTAACATCAGATTATTAATACTATTATAAAAATGTTTATTAGCATCAAAAATTATTAAATTATTGATCAATTAAATACGTGATATTACTACTCTGTTTCATGATTGTGTTCCGAGACCGAAAAAAATTTCGCGCAGTTTGTTGAACCAAATGTTGTATATAAATTCACACAAAAATATTTAATGAGATCTGAGATTAAATTCGACAGAAAAATAGGAGTTCTTTTAATTAAAATTCATTTCTTTTATTAAGAGATATCACTTGACAAAATTTTAGACGAAAAAAAATTTTGTCTGCACTTTCGACTAATTTTTGTACAAACATCCCCTCGTCTGGTTGTATTACATTAAATTTTCCCACCCTGTGTAATATTAAATATTATGTGGATACGCATATAAAAAAAAACTTTTTTTAAAATATCAGCTTAAAATACATTATCAAAGCGACAAAATTATTGATATATATATTTTACGTTTTCGAAATGAGGTCAAATTACAAGAAAATTGCTTCTTTTTCGTAATTTGCTGGCAAGATTAATAGTCGTAGAACCGTCCCACTTCTTGGCATTATATTTTAACGATAAACACTCCGGCCATCTTGAAATTAGTTTTCCCTCAGCTGGAGATTTAACGATCCCGGATATTAGATTCAGGAAGGTAATGAAACTCGCACGGCAACGTCAATTAAATAGCGATTGATCATACCACTTGATATTACTAATTAACGGTCGCAATTTCGTTTTGTTTTGCGTACTCGGTACGTTATTTATCTCCGCACAGTTATTTTGAAGAAGAAATGTTTCGATGATCAATAGCTGCTTCATCCAGCGGGCATTAAGGAGCGAATTACGGTGCATAACACATGCCAAAGAAAAATCGCTCGCGAGAGCGCCAGGTGAAGAGGGCGACCGTTACTGCCACCGAGCTGGGTCGTCGACATTTATCACACTTAGGATCCACGACTCGGTTAGAAGAACGTTGACGGTCTCGTCCGCGAAATGTCGCGGGATATACTAGACGACACGTAAGCTGCGAAAACGCTGCAAGCGAGAATGAAATTTTACGTCATATTTTGCTTCTTCCTAGGAACAATCGCTGATTTATAATGCTCACGTAATAGCTGCTAACAATATATGATATCAGTTTTATTGTTACATATTATTCTTATTATTATTATTTTATTACGCTGTTCTCGACTTCGCTGCAATAATATAAATATATGTTTTAATGCATATTGTTTTAAATATTTTAATTTTTAGTTTTATGTTTGATATCATATGTACAGATTTCAGTTTGTAATCCGTGCACGTTGAGCAAATTATTATAACGGATTGGAATAAAAAAACATAGTAACAATTTGCAGTTACAACTTTGATGTTGTGTTATTTGAATTGTTATCGCATGTGATTCTTGACAATGGAAGTACAAGCTACACGCAGCGTTAAAAAAAAAAAAGATTAATATTTATATAAAACAGTTGTGTTGATTTCGCGATTGTTATTAGTTGGCGCTATTGTTGCGCTGTTCCGAATTAATATAGAGACGATATCGGTGCAGGGTGTAACGGTGGATAAATCCCCACGCAGCGTTGCGTTAATTAACTCTTTACAACGCCGCCAATTAAAAATCATAAACTGGATACACGCGAATTGGCGAACGGGGAGAGTTCACCTGCGGGTAAGAGGCGGCAGTGGTCGCGTGTCAGAGCGCCGACGCGGATCGTGCGTCGCGGCGCCGGGCGCCACTTCGGAGACGCTGTTCGTCGCTGCGACCAGTGCACGTTCGTCTTGAATGCGGAGCGCTTCGTATTCCCATTCGCAGCTTTCCCTGCCGAGTGAAAGCTCTCTTCTCTTTTATCGGGCGACACTACCGTATGCACGATGTCGGCACGACGTGCGTGACGAGGGGAGAAGCGAGGCAGAAAACCGCGTCGCGATTATTATTATTGTTATTATTATGCGAACCGTCGAAGCAAAAGTTTTCGCAGATCGATCGAATAACCCTTTTGCTCCTCGATGCCGGCGATAATTTTTATCCTTTTTCCCTTCCCTTGACATCACTCACGTAAATTTCACGTCGACGCGCCCCGATTGTCCCGATCGTGTGCTATCTTTAATCACTTTTAGCGACTGTCTTATTGAACGCAAATTCGTTTCAACGAACGATTCGTCGGGCAAACGACAGTATGCTGATTATACAAGCGTTCGATCTGTAGCGCAGTTCTGTAACAGGTGATACACTGTTTCTTTATAAGTGCAGTAATTTGTTCGTAGCTCGTGTTTATTGTGCCAGCAAACGAGCTTGCTTCATTCGTGACGAATGAAAGGATATCACTCTTATGATTCAGTTCTCGAAAGTGTTCGAAGAAATGTCTAACGGGACGACAAATTTCTTTGGAGCATTGTGAATTCTCCATTGTATCCCTCGCACACTTGTTGCTAATCCACTTTCTTGAATCATTAATTGAAAAATTTCCTAGTGCCTTTGCGAGACACATTACACTCATTTGGCAAATAATTCCGAACTTTAATCGTACTGGTACTTAATTTTACGTCGCGATTCTTTCCTCTTACGTCTCGACGTAAGCGAGAAGCTTACGTTTCCTTTTCGCCCTTATAATTTAGTCCTTAGGCCAAGTGTGTCAATATTTTCACGCTTTTGTCATGGCGATGCCCACATTGCGGTTGTACATGGCAATGCGGATGTCCGGTGCACCTCCGAACTAGGATGCATGTGCCCGTGTAATTTGGTACGCCGCAAGTTTGGTTGTCGGTGCTCAACAACCTTTTGATGGGTCTCACTTCATAGTGCGCTTCCACGGTGTGCAATCCGGATAAACTATTCTCTGTTCAGGATTGGTACACACAGTTCTACTACTACAGTATGCAGTCCTTGAGCGAACTATTCTCTATTCAGCAATTGGTATAGATCGAGTAGTTACCGCGATTTTCATCGTCAAAAGTAATCTGGTGCAGTTGTTTCTTCTGAAATAATAAGAGTGATCTTATCACTTGTATTAAAGTTGCGCATAGTGAAAAATATGTGTTAAATTTTGCCCGAATGTGTGATGTATTTTCTATTAAATATTAAATGCTATTCATATATCTAATTGAAAGTGATTCTTTATTATTACATATGTATTTGTTTCCAATAAATTGCATATTCATTATAAGATTTGACAAAGTTCTTGTTAAACTGTAAGAAGAGAAAGATATCTGGGAAATAGAAATCCCAGAATTTTAGCGTTTAGAAATCTTATTCAGATTTTAATAATCTATGGCTTCAGTTATTTCATCAGAACGCGCGCGCGCGCGCGCGTGTGTGTGTGTGTGTTCGAATATTTCATTTTCCCTCCGAATCGATTTTCAAATAACGTAAAATATATGCTTATTTTCGAGAAATAATATGTAATTCCAAATAAATTTTCTTCATCTAACGACACTATTCTGTTCCTTCGTTTAACGACATTATTAAGCAATTTATTACAAAATTCTCGTGCGTTTTTTTTGTTTAATTATTTTTTATTTTATTATTTCTCTTTCGTAATTTATAATTAATCTTCCTAGAATCCTGAATCTTTATCATTAACGGATATTTTCGATATTATCGCAATATCATATTATCCTTTATCTGTGTGGACGTCATTTTGTTCGATAAAATTAGTGAACACGATATTTCAGCAAACTGTGAGCAGTAAAATGTAGAGGCACATTTTTCTTTGCGTTCTCTGGACATTATTCAGTAACACAGGCACATCTTGTGACTACCCTTCTCTCTTAATGAACAATTTTATCATATATATATATATATATAGAGAGAGAGAGAAATAAAAAGAAAGAAGGCTCGTGCGTGTGTGACAAATCAAAGATCGAACGCGTTGTGGCGTGAAACGTGGGATGAACTGAGCACAATGGACATCCTCGTGTTCGTTTCGTAATTGGTGTCGAAGGGATACAAAATAGGAGAATAGAGAGAACACCAGGATAATCGTCGACGGGGAGGCCGTCGAGAGGGACGAGAGCAAAATGAGGGCCCCGTTGCTCCTCTTAGGCGGCATTGTTGTACTGTCGCTCGCGGTGGCGAGAGCTCTTTCGTGTGTGTGCTCACCGCTGGAGTGCGACGTTCTTACCGACGAGGACTGTCCCGGAGGCCTCACCTGGGATCCCTGCAGGTAGGCGACGTTTACCCTCACCGCCCGGAGAGATCACCAAAGAGAAGCTTCGGCTCGATACTGAAATACCAACGAGTTCCTTTGGAATGTGACTTCCGCGCTTTCTATCCCCTTAGTTAGGAAGATTTTTCTTCCAGGATGTTAGCGGGTTTATTATTTTTAATCGATTTTTTTCTATCGCGATCGTATTATATAGAACACTGGAACAGTTCAATTATTCGCGATATGCGGCAAAGCAATAAGTATAAATTTGTGCCATACCATATAAAAGGTATTTTAATAAACTTCGATAATCGAAAAGGAGAAGGAAAATATGTTGAATTTTATTGTATAAATGCATCGCACTTTTGGCACATCACGGTATTTACATACTAATTGCCATTACGTCTTCTCTACTGCAAAGATGCCATACTGTGCAAAAACATAATTTTCAATTTGAAACTCTATACAGTCGGACTCTTTGCGTTCCGTTGTAACAATTGTGTTCTACTACGCGTTGTAATTAGTTCCGAGTACAGCGAGCAATTAAAACGCGTGCTACAATAAGGCCCCACTACCTGCGTTTTTTTTCTCCGGGCAACGAGAAAATACCCTTCTTTGTTGTTCATCCACCTTTATCTCCCTTCGTGCGCGAATTGCATTTTCGCGTTAGCGACTCATTTGTGGAGAACAGCGAGGGTAGTGTTACCTATATAAAGATAAATCGCGCACGTTGAGGAAGGCATGCATGCACTAAGGATGGCGAAGCCTCGAAATGCTATACGATAGCGTTTATCATCGATGTGTTTGATATCCATGCGGCCGACACGCGAGAACCATGCCCTTGGGTCTATTTTCACCCACCCACGCACACAGACGTGCGGGCATTATTATACATATTCACACTATATATTATACATCATATACAGAGTGTTTGATAATTATTGACACAACGCTTGTGGGCAGGTAGAGCGAACTAACTTGAATCGAGAAATCCTGTATCATTCTGCAATTTTCGCAATGATTAACGAGATGATTACGTTAAAAATCGAATAAGGACGTATCCGCCAAATGCAAATGAAAATTGCAAAATAGTATAAGACTTTTCGATTCAGTTTAGTCCCCTCTATCCACACGAATGTTGTGTCAATATTTATTAGACACCTTGTATATTCCAATGAAGGTAGGGTATGCACCTAAGTTTAGGTATGCACTTGTGCTTTATGGCCCGTACAAACAACCTGATGCAGAACAGGTTCGCGCTAGTAAATGGAGAACATTAAGAATAATATATAATAAAGTTAATAAGTATACCTACTACGAGAGAGAGAGAGAGAGAGAGAGAGAGAGAGAGATTCGAAAAATTTTGCAATTTGAAGAAATAACATTATACTGTTATATAATTATTACACGTTAAAGCTTTACTTTACCGTAATTCACATTTATCCCATGAATTATGTTTGTATTTGCGACGAAATAATGCTATCATTAATTATTAGTAAAATAAAAGCTGCATTATTTAATGCAGATATACATAAAATGCAACATATAACAATATACAATCATATCGCGTGATAAAGCAATGTTGTAAACCAGAATCTCGCGAGTATTACCGCCTTTTTAGTGTAAGAGCGAATGTACAGGTTACATCCCCTTTAACAAATATTTGCGAGGAAAGTGCCAAGATAAATTCTACTTCGCGAGCGCGATCGATGGCAGCTTCATGTAAATGCGATAATGATGCATTGCAAAAGATTAATTACGCGTGTCAATACGTGAATGGCTAACAAATATTTGTGCATATAAGATAAAAGAAAAAAAAAAGTAGTATTGTTTCTGCGATTAACGCGATAGTTCGCAAGATTAACTCCTTCGCTGCGCAAAATAATAGAAAATGTTAGAAAATGTTATGTAAGAGCAGCGTATGTATGAACTAGATTTTTCTTCTCGTAATAAATATAGGAGAATGGATATCGTACATGCGCTATATATACACACTCGGCGAGATTAAATTCTTTTGAACATTTAACTTACGTGTACCGAAAGCTTTAACATTGCAAAGGATTCGTAAAAGCGATAATATCTCTATACAAAGATATCCATGTAAGTCAATCTTGATTAAATATCTCTATTAGATATGTGCTTGCAAGATAACTTGGACAATTCAGAGCCATTTCAGGCACTTTGGCTAGGTACATTACACAATACGCAATTAGAAAGCCTTTCATCTCTTCTATATTCACGAGTAGAGGGCGGATAAGACGGCTCTTCAAACCGCGACTCTCCTCACAGCTACTCGAAGCGTTAGAAATGTGCGGTTGAGATTGAGATTTCTCCTCTTCCTTTTTTCTTCTTTTACGATCGAGAAAGTTACTCGTAAGATGAACAATTTCAGCGTAATTGCTTTTCAAGTGCGAGACAAAGATTGATGCTTGTGCGAGAATCGAATAAGAATCGCGCCGAATCGAGAACTGTGGATTGAGATCGAGCTGTGATTTATGCGTTAGATTAAATTTTTGAATAAGAGATGTGAATGTGAATTTCGTTGAGGAGGAATATAGATGGATATTCATATCATTGGTAAATCCTTATGATTTTTACTCGACTTTTTACTCGTATTTTGTGATACTTTACGATACTTGGATTGCAAAAGTGGATTCTTCACGAAATTCATATAAGATCTACGTAAATCTTCTTTACGCAATTCAATAGTTTAGCCACCAAGCGTTCTGTCATTCTTCTCAACCATCTTCTGTACCTGGCCTTATTCGCCCTGCGTATTTTCTCGATATTTCAGCATATGCACTATAATACAGTCGCGCGCGTCGATACGTACAATATGCTGATTCGAGAACGTCGGAATTGAATTTCAAAGGAAGCGACACGCGTGCGCGGAAGTAGAGAAAGATTTTTCCAGAGTGGTCTCGAACAGTTATAGCATCTTTCCTGAGAAGGACCTTTGCGAATTCAATAGGTGTATCTAACGTTTATTGCTCTGTGGAATTTCCAGAAGTTCTTACGAGAGTTTTAGCGATTTAGAAGGATAGGCGGAAGACCGTTACGACGACAGCGACGACAGCCATTGAAACGTTCAATACGATACTGAAAGATATTCGAGCGATCTCGATGACGACGAGGTAGCTTGAAGAGAGAAAAGTTTTATTTCAGTCAAATTCTTACGTTGGTGAGCGTGTCATTTTATGCAAATTTTCCGAGCGTCGAAATGAGGCTTGTCGATGTGGACAAGTAATATCACGGTGTTGATATTTGTGTCGCCATTAAAAACGTCGATATCATACATGTTATCTTTTTGCACTTCAATATTGCTTCATTTGTATGCAATGTCTCGATATCGCGATAAGAGGGATGAGACACATATAATTTCGCGAATGCAACTGCCATACTCGCTATAGAGCTGTTCACGCGTAACATATTTCGATGAAATTTCTCTTCTCCTCGTAAACATTCAAACGGTATAACGTTAAACATCGGTTTCAGATCGTTTGGAATCTGAATCTCGTATCGTTGTCTCGATTGCGGCTTTGGCCGGTGCAATGCATGATCGAATATCGCGAATCGGGTATATTCGCAAATCTCATCGAACGCAATCTCATCGTATTGAAAAGGGTCACATCGTTACAGATTATATTGCTGTAGAAATTTTCACTCTCCCATCATACAGGAAAACCCGATCGTATTCTACCCTAAGTAAATCAAATAATGCAACATTTTTCAAATATAACGATATTTCTTTTCGATGTATTTTATAAAATGTATTTTGAAGAGTTATAGCGCTGTAGTATCTATTCGCGAGTATTTTTTTTTTTCAATTATTTTTCGTTGCATTCGAACAATTTTTGTTAAACGTTGTCTTTCTTTTATCAGATATCGCGATTTTATTTCAAATTTATGACAAAGAGAAGTAATCACTTTTTATCTCTTTGGTTCGAAAGGAATGAAACTTTCAAGTTGCTAAAAAAAGCTGACATACACTTTGTGATATTTCTCAGACCCGCATTGTTTCCGCGACTATTGGTAAGAGAAACTGTATTTTCTTATCAGTCCATGCGATTTGAAACTCACGCTTGGTGGAAATCGGCAAATACGGCTACATGTTTTTCCATGAAATAATGACTGTATACGAAAGGGTATGTGAAACTCCGCGTTCAGCAGTGTATCGGAAATTTATCGGAAAATATTTAGCATGTAATGCCATTGTTGGTCATGGCAGCTGATATGCGAATTAGCAATTGCCAAACAGAACAAATTACCCTTTTTTTGTTGTCATACAAACACAAGTGCATAACTAAAAGCATACAATTCATTAATCTTTTTCCAGGTTTATTCCGATCTATCAACCTAAAAGCGATTACACATTAATTACGGCAAATAATATGAAACGCATTTGTGGTACGCTTTTAAACACAACAAAGCCATATTTTCTGATATTTAAAATATTTTTAATATGGAAATAAAAATATATAGATTCAATATATAGAAATGCCAATATATAGAAATGCCTTAAAAATTTAAAACATAATAATATTAATAATCGTATGTATATATTTATAATGGAATTAATATAATTATAACATCACTGATTAGTTAAAGTTTACAATGATAATTGTATATTTTCATATTAACTTTTAGCCTTCTGATTACTTTTTTCCCCATAAGTTACGTTCTTGTAAGAATGTGCTGGACTAAAAGCTATATGGAAGTAAATTGTTTCACGGAAAGCAGCAAGGAACACATAGAAGGAAGACACCCTTCGTCCTCACTGCTGCTGCTGGGACGGCGTAATAAAATTCCTGGTTGCAGTTGACAATTTTCCGCGAGATTATTTTCCGTGCGGTACGCCGCGGGCTGCACCTTGAAATTCTTTCCCATTCTTTTTTCTCTCAGAACTTCGTAAGACTATCCTCCGTGCTGCTGAGCGTGCCGCTCGCAAAAGTGATATGCACTTGCATAATATGTAGAAGCTTCTCAATTTCTTACATCTCGGTTCAAGTCAAGTTTCTTCAAAATAAAAATGCAAATGTCACTGCACAAGGATTTACACGTCGGATTGTAAATCTCATGATGTCTTATGAAAGATTATAAATATTGTAACAATTGTTGATAGTTATGATAAATTCGATAGTAATAAATATGTATTTTTATACGTGTTTACATAGAAAGAATGATCTGAAGTGTTTAAAAATTCAGCTAAATTTGAAAATAATTTTATTGAATCATTAAAATAATTATGTAGGACGTTCAAACTTAATAGCTAGAATGTTATAATTTTGTGTAGTATTGCTCACCATGATGAGTTTTTTACATAATTATTTTGATGGCCTAGCAAAATTATGTTCAGACTTGTATTTAGTTAAGTTTTTCAAAATCTTTTTTTTCGCCTATTCTTATAAAAATTTGAAATGAATTTGAAATATTAAATGCTAAATAATATAATAAATCTGGCAATAGACGCCAAAGTCGATATTTAAAATCCTATTCTATTTTATTTATAGAGAAAGAACGATTTTACTGAAATATTAAATATTTTTTGACCAGGTTCGAACTTGATTTGCGATAGTACTTCGATCCAGGTTAATAAGGATAAACAATTAACAATATATAGACAGCTTAAATAATTTAAAATTGAAATAAATAAACAAAAAAGATTACGGGTCAAGCTAAATATTTGTTGCTAATGTTAATAGGAATAATATTTAAAAATGTAGATAGATACAGATTTGTAAATAATTTTATTGGATGAAAATAATTCAAAAACTCATATATGATGAGCAATGCTATAAAAAGTTTTAACATTGTAGCAAACAGCTTGAGTGTCCTACATAATTATTTTAATAGTCGAATAAAATTTATTTTCAGATGAGTACCTAGTTAAATTTATAAAGACACTTCAATAAAATTGTTCTTTCCGTTCAATGTTTTAAAATGTGAAAATTTTTATGATAAATTTATTCAAAATGTATGTCATTTTTATATATTTACACATAATTGGCTAAAGAAATTTTTCGCTAAACTGATACTCGAAACTTTTATTTCCTGGCAAATATAATAATAGATTTGTATCAATGTAAACTCACATCATTGTTCTAATTGATTTTGAAAAGAAACACACATGAAATCTTTTCGTTTCGTGAGTTCGAGAAAGATATATAAGGAGTGCTTTATATTTTAAAACATTTGTATCCCCTTGTCGCCCGCAGGATTTCTTACAAGAAAACAAATAGCCGTACATTCGAATCAAAGTAAATTAATTAGCTACGATGCGTATGTAGTCACTTTTTATTTGTTTCGTCTTATCGTTTTGTATATTACACGTTTTGTAAATACAATTTTTTATTATTCGTTTTTCGTCGATAAAAAAAAAAGGAAGATTGAATCTTAGTGATTCTGAAGCTGAAAGCTGAATATATTTCCGTTACACGGCGAGCAACAATAGCAACTAATAATATAAACATTCGTTTATATCGCATAAAAACTAACTTTTCTCATTTTCGTTCACATGTGCAAAATTTATATAACGGCAAGAATTAAGTAAAAATCTTCTTTTTATACATTATTTTCTCATTCTAATATTTTGCATACTAAAGGTGAACGTATGAAACATCGGATTTATGTATAATCTTATTGCCACGCAAAAATGCATATAACACGCAGTGGTCCAATTATAACTTTTCGCTTGAGTTATTTTATGAGCTTGAAGTTGCCTGTCGCGCGTAAACTGACTTGATTTGTGTATTGAGTGTGTACAGCTTCCCTATATATGTATATAAAACGATTGACCGAGTTTTATGTGTCTGCAGGTGTTGCAAAGTATGCGCGCGTGTGGAAGGCGAGCCTTGCGGCGGCCTCTTTGGTTTTTCGGGAACCTGTGCTGTCGGTCTACAATGCGTAATCATGAATTTGCTAACTCGCAGTCGAGAAGTGGACGAGGGCGTCTGCACGAGTGAGTATATTTTTATTTAAATAGAAACAAAAATTAACATTTTTATTTAATTAGAGAATAGAGAACGATAGAGAGAGTTCTACCGTGAAAATCAAATGCAATCATTTATGTGGGTGTGCATGGGAATTCCCGGCGATATTGCAATTACAATACCGATAGAAACGCTAATAAAAACATCCTCGATGACCGTTTCTTTGTCGCAATTGGACAAACTGATAGCAAAATATACTACCAATTGCCAGTAATGAACTTTGTTCTTATACAGAGACTTTTCAATTCTTTTAAAATTAAGTTGTACTAAAATAAAAAGATGCCGCATTTGCAATTTTTAATTCTATAAAGTTTTTGTTAAGTTTCAAGCATGTTTTAAATATCAGTGCTTTTATCAAGATTTAAAACGTTAATTCTTTTAGCGGTAATATGTTAATTCTATTATAATCCTCGAAAGGATTTCTTATACGTATATATTTCTCAACGTGTGTTCATAATGAATATACAGAAATAATATATAATAGTGATTGTCTTAGCGTGTGAGTAATAATGTAACGTCATTCGCATTTAATAAGCTCAAAATCGACAATAAATCTTTGTGGATAATGTTTCTACGTGTGTGTTGATACGATTGTATCATGAATGTAGTTTCATTATCCCTTTTGGTTTATACTCTAACGTAAAGCTATGCGGTATTCATGGAGATAATTGGATAGCTCGATACGAGAGAAACTAATCATGGATGACAAATGATGATTATGTAGTTATTATTTCACGATTTTTATCCGTACAATAATAGCACAATGAAGTATAACATTGATTATATAATTATAGTAGATATTTTATATTTAGTAGATAATAAACTTGAGAAGTAATAACAAATATTTGAAATTTTTTATATATTATTAGGTGTTGGAATTAATTCGTAGCGTTTTTTAATGAAAGAATGTTATTTATTTCACATGAGCATTAAAAAATACATTAATGAAAGTACTTCCCATCACTTGTAAAACGCTACGAATTAATTCCAACACCTAATATAAATCATTCTGTAATATTTTTATTTAATTAAGTATGTCTGCGATATGTACTTATATATCGGAGAATAATATCGTAATATATTATTATGGAGTTTTTCTCTCCCCCTGTGTAATAGTTATTGTTTTTTCTTGTAGCACGCATACCATATCCACTTTATCTTTTTCCAATACGTGGCAAGGTCAGGTAAAACAATCGAGGTCATTGACTATATGGAGCGACATAATGATAAAATCAATAGTTATTATAAATTTTCTAAATTAGAAAATGTAATACTCGTTTAATATAATAGTTACAGTTTCCTAGGTTGGTGCTAGTAATATCAATCCAAAGCGAGTTCTAAACTTTGAAATTTCCTGCTGTTAATATTCCGCGGTGTGTAAACCACGCTTATAATTTATATGAAATGAGTACAGTACTCGTAGTTGCAGGTGAATAATATTCTGTATGGAGTATTAGACAATGTGGTAGATGTCCGTATTTCTGAATCTGAATATATGTACCAAAGCATTTTAAAACGACGATGTTGTTTGTTTTTATTCGTGCAATTTCCATAATTTTTTTGTTTGCTCGAATTAAAAAATCTTACAGTCGAGGTCATGGAAAAAAAGATTATGTTGTCACAGCTTTTGAAACTTGGATAGGACTCTCCAAATGGAAAAGTTAGTTTAGGCAAAGTCACGTTTGCATGGATACATTACTTTTCACTTAGAAATTTTTTACTATGCTTTGTATGTGCCAAGTATTGACCCTCCATTTCTCTATAGTAGCTTTAAACCAGCATCTAAAAGTACGAATTTGTTATTGATATTTGCGCATATTTGAATTTTTGCGACACGAGTCGTACATAATGATTCCATTTTTCATGGAAATATTTAATTAAGGCTACTGTAAAGTTTCGATAAAAATATGTACTATTTTATATAGTTCGATTACAATATTAAAAAAATTGTAACTAAATTAAATTTGGTTATAATTCTTTGCTAATATTTTTTCTCTCTCCGTTATGATCTTTTTTGTTATCTCTGTAAATAATGATAAATTCTATAGTAACTTTTTTTTGTATTTATATCGAAATAGATAAACGAGAATAATACAATTAATTTTAGTATAAAATTAAAATTATTAATATGTCTCATATATCATCACATTTCTTTTTTGCAATTTTGAAACTTTGCAATTTTGACGTAATTAGTTGTATTTTGATTTATATACTTCTATTTCTGTGCATTGCTCAGTGTTATTGTGTAAAAAATGAAAAAATTTAGAAGTAAAAACTACAATTTCGTTTGAAAAACTTTGTATAATTGTATCTATTCATACGTTTGAAAATAGATTAATGATAATCTTGAGATATTCTACTTCTTATAGAGTTGTTCTTGTTAAAACCTTTTTAATTTTTTTTTATATAGAAAGAACTCCTAGTTTTCGTATTAAATATAAGAACAATGTTTAACGGTTCTTATTCGCGTATCATCGATAATTACTCTGAAAGGGATGCTCGCTTTCATTTTCCAATTCATTGAATAATCGAGTCGCAGATGCGCGTTTTTCAGGCATTCAATTTCACCGTGAATCCGCGTATTTCCTCTTTTTCCTCATCTTTTCCATCGGCTCGATGTCCTTTGAAAGTTCTTAACTCTTTGAACAGAATCGTGTGTTGGTGAATTTAGGAATGAACGATCCCACCCGCTCGCGAATCTAATTGAATGATTTTTGAACTTGTTGTAACTCGGATTTTCCAAACTCCCAAGTCAAATGACGATTTTAGAGAGTGGAAAAGGAAGTAATTAAGGGCCGCGAAATACTTTTATGAAAAATGTTCTACACTTTCAAAGGACTAAACTTCTCAGTGTAATAACTTTGTTCGTTCAAAAGGGCTTAATTAGCGTAAGAATTCAAATACAGTATTAAGTGTTCTCATTCAAATTTTACAATTATTTGATTAAATAATTGTGTATATAAATTAGAATTAAACAAATTGTGACAATGTCAATATGTGCCTGTAATAATAGTAATAATAATAATAATAATAATAATAACAACAACAACAACAACAATAATAATAATAATAATCTATGCAACAATAGTAATAATAAGTTTAACAAAATATAATAACATTATTACAACAATAACATTAATTATAAGTTATAAACTGAAATTGATATCGCAAATTTATATAATCATAACCTGTTTCTGAATAAATTAATATTTGTACGTATGTGTATCCTCGAAATGTCTAAACGCGCAATTGTTCTATCTAATATTCTATATTCCGTATTGCATGAATTCGTGTAACACATTTCTATCTATGTCACTCTACATGATTGTGATAATCGTAATCAGAAACGAGAGACAACTGGTGAAGGGGATATTGATGTGTTTACAGTTTCGGATTTTATTAACAGATTCGGCAGTAAGAGTAATCGCGAATATGCCATTATTCGATGGTGACGTGTCAATTCAGCGCGCAACAATCATATGAATTTTCGATCCACTAGCTAGGATCACATCGGCGATCCTTTAAACTGAACTGACGGACGACAGAAATACGAAATCGGCAATATTTGACCTGCATTAACAACGTGCTGATGGCATATCACTTTTGCGTTTTCGCGCCGTGCGTGTCCGGCTCAATTCGTGCGTAAGTACGATGTGCATCCAGTCGGAATACGGCAACGTGCCTAGATTTAGTCAACGTGGAAACGAGGATGGCTGTTTAACGGGAGATTTAACCTGGAAATATATTCATGACTCGTCTCGATTCCCAAAATTTCTATGCCACGTTTGCGTTTAAACCCGTTTTTCTGTCAAGTAATAAAGCTTTAGTCTCGCTATTTCATAGAGACAAACGCGAGGTAATTCGTTTCGCGGCGTTTACACTTCAATGACGGACTAGACACGCGAAAATGGATGCACTTGTTTCGAGAACGATATATACCTGACATTTATGACACTTCATATTCAGTATTTGCATCGAGTGCTACTATATGTCGCGATAAATTAATTATATTTGTTTAATGCTTCCATTTTGATATAACGTTGCTATTTGGACGACTGCCACGTAAAAGGTATATATCTAAATGTCATTTCAATTTTCATAATTTTGTGTCGGATTTGTTTTGAGATAAGTCTCCTGTTATAATTCTGTCGAGCTTATAAAACCAACTTTGTGATGATATTATCATAATTATATTGAAATGTAGACGCAATGTATTTTATTCATTTTAAGATATTTTTATGTTGAAAGAAAATAAGCACGATTTATATATCAGCATCTATATTTATTTACAATAATTACGATTACCTCGTTAACTGAATTCCAGAATCTCTGACAGTACAAGATTATATAGTCCTAACATTCACTTCCATTATGGTTGATACGTAATTTCGCGGATGACGTTCCTGTATACTTGATGGCTGTTCACACAGAATCAGTACTGTAAAATTAGTTGCACTGTTCTCTTGTCTCAAAGTAGAGGAACTATCCTTGTTTCATGTGCAGAAAGGTACTAAAGGGCCGCGCTTGTCGCGCTTGTCGCGGAACTCAAACTCGAAACTGTCTTCAACTCGACACTTCCGATGAACTTTGACACCGGCATTTTGGAACGCTGCAATAATAACTGCTCTTGTGAATTATCTTCTCATTATTATCTTAAAGCAGATGGTAATTGAGTTAACCTGATTCGATCTTTTGTGTGTCTTAATACGATATACTCGGTCGTTTCTTCCGTTCCTTGTTTCTTGGTCGAAAGTTTTCTAATTTGTGTTACATTTCAGCACCTTATTTCTATTATTTTATTTATTATACGTTCTGTACAGAATTAATAAAAGTACTTTATTGAATGACGGAAAAGATAATAAATTCTCAACAAAATCTAAATAATTATTATAATTTTATAAACGTTGACCGGATCTTATCTTCTCGTTTTAGATTACGTTATAGAACTTACCTACTGCTTTCACGTTAATCATTGAGATCGCACAATGAATGGGGTCGAAGTTTTTTAACCAGGAAAGAGAATCATGGATTCTAGCGAAGTCCCTGTTCTTATTTGGCGCCTCTCACGAACAGGACACGCTTTCGCACTCAAATTTTGTGCACGTCGCGAACGCGAGCTGCAGCGACTGACTGCTTTAAGGACGAACTCGTGTACGTGTCTTTAGAAAATGAAATTGCTTCCGATTTCGCTCTCGCCTCTAGTGATGTCGCGCTGCGGGAATGGATTAGCCGACTTGGGCCTGGCAGTGAGTTTCGCATGTAGCGAAATCGGCTTAAGTCATGGTGGTAACAGCCGACACCGCCTGGAAATTGCTCTAGACTTTGTAAAATAAATGGTAGGTGAAAACGATAACTTAGGAATTGTCTATTTTCACTTACAATCTGATATGCAGATATTCATCTGTGAAATCTGCATTTATATGACATCGCGTTGTTTGCTTTATTAGTTATTCATTGGCTGGTTTCTAACCGACAGGAATTGTTTGTAATTCTATCGATGCGTTATCTGTAGGTAATAATATAATGTAAAAACCGATTTTTGTTTTTAAAATAATTGGCTGATTTTCTTCAACGTTCATAATTTAAATCTTCATTAATATTACATAAGCTAGAAAATTAAAACGCATTATTTATATGTATATATAATATGTATAGATTCTTTTTTATTTTAAATTAAATTCTGAAAATATATGAAAGTTTCTCATTATTTATGATTTATGTCACTGAAACAAAAACGTATAGTATATCACCTATATTTATAAACTTAATGTAATAATGTAGTAATCTATTAATAGTAGTGATGATGTTTATAATATTTGTAATAAGATAAATTCTCAGAATACCTTTATAAAATATGATCCTGAACATTTCTTTAGCATGAGTTTTTAATTTTTATTCGTTAACTCTGACTCTGTATTCTTTTGAATTTTTATTCTTTTGATCTGAAATTATTAATTAAATTACAACGTGGTTATTGTAACTGAATGAACAACAAAATGCTTCACTAAATTGAAGCAGTCCCCGAGAGCTAAAAAAAAAAAAGAAAAAACTAATACGTGTATCGCAACAACAAACGGAATGCAACCTGGAATAACTTCGTTACATGCTACGCCTTGTGTAGTTATGTATTGAAATACGACCGAAGAATCGCAGTTGATTCAGCCGCGTGACTCGTTACACGCGGAGTCAACCGGCGGGAAAAAAAAGGTAGAAAAAAAAAGAAGCGTTATCGCCGGCGGCGTTTCGTTCGCGTGTGCTGTATGCACGTGCAATCGACGAATCAACCGGGCCACGAGATTTCAAAAACGAACGTCAATCAGACGGGTCACCAAACTGTCGCTGGGCTAACACAGTTTTACGGTGACGGGTGCCGTTGGTCGCAACGCTGATCGATTTCTTCGTGCATCGATGACGTGCGCGTTTAGGCGAGTAACCCCTATATACGCAGGCACGAAAAATACTCCCTAGAAAGAAAGAAAGAGAGAGAGAGGGGAGGGGGAGAGAGAGAGAGAGAGAGAGAGAGAGAGAGAGAAAGAGAGAGAATAATCGATTCGCTTTGATACGCCCTACCTTAGAACCTTCATGCAGAAATGGACTCGACAATACTGTATATCATCCGCACGTTATAGCTTCGTGGCAAATCGCGAACTGACTTCCCCTATTCGACATAACGTGCGATAAAGCATTGTGGGCGTAAAGATCGATTACGTGATTTCGATGGAGATACATTGGCGTCATTTTGAATACAAATCGATCATCCATCGGTCGGCTTACAGAGCCGACAATTGTCTTAGAAACATCAATGTTCTATATATAATATTCTATGAACTGTTTATTTCTTTTTGTAAATTATTGAAATTTATTATAATTAACATATATATACATTCATAACATTTTTCTTGTGACGCGAAGCTGTCATCATCATAATAACACTATTGTAATTGTAATATTTATTGAAAAATTATTTTTTACAGACAGTATTAAACATCAAGTATCGTGCAAAATACTTACAATACAATATTAATTATGTTATTAAAATTTAAATTTTTAAACAAAACGTCTTTAATTAAAAAGAATACAAAAGATCGAAAGAGGCACTTTTTTTACACGGCCATAACATGATCTTGATATCACGCGAACTCGCTAACTCGAGAAAAGTTGATGGCCAGAGAATTTTTAATCGAATTCCATCGGTAGTCATTTAAGCGTGTTATCGGAGGGCGGTCTGGCACATTTAAGAACTATGCGCGTACACACTCTCTTGTATACTTGCTGACTCGACCTAAGCCGATGCATATGCACGGTCGTTGCTCGATGTTAGGAGCGAAAGCGCTCAGTATTCATGGAATATCGTTGCTCGAACGTGGAGAGTTGGTAGGGTACAAATTAGTTTAGCCCCCTTCGTATTTGCGTTGCATCTCTGCTGCGCCAGCAACAGCAACAGCAACAGCAACAGCAACAGCAGCAGCAGCAACAGCAGCAACCCGTAACACCGTATAAAAATATTCCTGCATGTATCGAAAGTTTCCGCGTCATTTCATGCGTCAGACACATCGAACACGAATATCCCAGCACATTTTAACTCTCTGACTCAACCACGTCCTTTCGCCTTTGCGTCGCGTAGCTGTCGTGTACGTAAGAATTTTCGATGATGCTTAAGAAATTTCGCACCGCCGCGCCGTTCGAACGAAGAATATGTCGCGTGTAGGTACAATTCTGCCAATATAATACATGCACCCTAGTGTTAGTTTGACAGGATTTTTCACACTTTCATTTATGTTTTCAATGGATCTTGAAATGTGATATGTTTGTCAAGAAAGAGAGAAAGAGAGGAGAGGGGGGGGGAGAGAGAGAGAGAGAGAGAGAGAGAGAGAAGCAGAGAGAATGAAAATTCTATTTCTCGCAAACTGTTTGTGAATATAATTCATTCATTTTCATTTGGCATATAGTACTTTACTGAAAATTTGACTCTGTCGGCAGTTAATAAATTACCGTAACACGTTGAGTGCTTTGTGTGTGTGCGCGTACGAAACGCATACGACGAAATTAAATGCAATGCCCACGAACGGAGGCGTATCATTTAATATGTATTCCATAATTATCATGGGGTAGAAGTAGGTTATTTGACTTGCATATGTGTGTCGAACACATTCATTACACAATTGTAAATATGCCTAGCGCGTCGTTTGACATTCCGCATAAACAAGATTATTGTGGAATATTTTCCGCAAGAACGATTAACGAAACGCCACGCGAATGCCAAAATTTACGAATCGACGCTGACAATATCTGCTCGATTAATATTCATTCAACGTGATTTTATAATTTTCGTTATAAATGTGATTGGCGTTGCAGATTATTGTTTTATTAGTCAATAATGTTATTGTTAATTTATAAAATTTAATTGATTATTAAAATATTTTATAAAAGAAATATAAAGAAATCTGTTAGTTAAATTAAATACAATTATACATTGATTAAGGACGAATCATCTTTAATCACATATTAACAACAAATGTAATAACAAATTGAAGTAAATTGAAGAATAACAAATTTATAAATCAATTAGTTCAATATTTAATTATAATATTATTTATCTTTTTCTGTTTCTCGTATTATTCCTTTCCGGAATTACATGTGCATTTTGTTTCTGTCGAATTTATTTTTATCTCTACGTGCGAAGCACACCGGATACACTCTGCTTATACTTATAAATTACTCGATATTAGTCCGCTGTACGTATAACACGTCAGCGTCCATTTTCTGACATGAATTAACGTTTATTACGTCGATTTATGTAACATGCGTCTCAATTAAAGCATAATTTCTTTTAATTGCGCTCGACGCTAAAATAATATTTGCCGCGTACGAAAATTTTACGCGTTAATCTATACGTTGGCCGTGAATTCGCGAGGAAAATAAAAAAAAAGAAAGGTAATTTTGAATGACATTTATCGTCGCGTTAATAGCATCTCTACTATCGATATTTATCACCGTTATATTGATAATGCCTGTTGATAACTTGTTTAGAGAGCGGTGCTTTTGTAGAAATTTTAGAATATATGTGAGCCGACTGATAAAACATTTATGCGTAACATGTCGTGTTTATATGTAAATAAATTGCTGGCTCAGCATGTAGCTTTTGTAGACAGAAAGAGGAGTTTATACTAAAGAAAGATATGCGCATGATATGACGTTTTATGCAAATGGCGATTCGTTATAATATAATGTACGGTGGACACTTGTGACGTTTCGTTGCGTCAAATGTAAGAAGCTTCACCATAAAAAAGTTATCATCGAAAGAGCTTCTTTGCGATTCATACCACATGTCGGGTGAAACCGGTGACAAATTTATATGAAAAACAGTATAATATTTAAGCCCGCAACTGTGGAGAAACTCTACAAAATAATTTCGTTCAGTAATATTCGCAAATTTTATCAAGTTATATTACAGATTATTAAAGATAGGATTCCGTTCTCCAATTATACTTCTGCTGAATTCTTTTAAGAAAATCTTCAAATTATTGTTTGCTTTTGAATAGTGTTATTTCAGTGCTTGGAGTTCATGCAAATTTGACGCGCAAGAATGAAAATTATACCGATATATTATTAATCTTTTGCACTTCGTAATAAAACCAATATTTTTTTTGCTTCATCAGTTCCGAATAAGAATAGAAAAATTAAGTAATAAAAATTTTCAATACTTTGTGAAAAGTAGAGAAAATTCAAAAAATAATTTATTACAGTTTATGTTTTAAATTTAAGAATATATTGTATATTGCTTGAAGTATGTATATTTGTTTGGATGACATCCAAGATTTTTTTTTACAAATATCTCCCTCCTTCTATTGCGAACATACTAAGGAATCTTTATACTTTCCTTCTAAATGTAAGAAAGTAAAATGTAATGTTCCATCCAAATTGGTTCTTAGCGTTAATTGAATTTCGTTCTAGTCATTGTTTGCATGCGCAAAAATTTTCAATGAGTTCCATCAATAACTTCTGGAAAAGTTTATGCAAAGTATATAATATAGTATAAATATTGAATCATAAAAGTTAATTTTAATTTAAGAAATAGAGGAAAAATAGAGGAACTCGACAAGTTTAACATCAAAACTTTATGAATTAAGAGAATACGTTTCTTTTTTACGGGAATGTTTTTTTTAGAAGATATCCTCCTCTAATCGAATAAAGCGAAATATTATCCTCTTGTACAAATCCTGAACATGATAGAAAGACTGTGAGTTTGTTCAGTTGACAACTGCTGAGGATTATGAGAGGAAGCAATCATTATCTTACGAAAAAGCGCAAGGGAGTCCATTGAAACGAGACAAGGCAGCTTCCATGATACTATCGTCGAAAAATAGGAGAAAGGAAGACATGAAGAAAAAGAGAGAGGAAGAGGGGAAAAAGGGTGATAGCCTAAATGGCGGTATCTGAACATTTACGGACCATTTCCTCGCCTGCCTCCTCATAATGACATTATTGCCTTCTTGGAGCTGAATGGTGGCTGGTGGTGACGAGGAGCCCTATCTTAAAGTCGCTAACCATGGTCATTATTGGTTTTCGCTTGGTGCACTAGGCATGTAAATTCACGGGAGTCAACATCCTGGTAAATGTCGCGATCTGTTTCACATCTTTTCGTGCGGTAGTTGTGACAAATACGACAATCGGCTCGACGATATTCTTTATTATCCTGGCAAATTTGCATCTGGATAAATTTTTTTTTACGTAAGAACGTTAAAAAGAATTTTTATATTTTTTACAAGTAAAACAAATAACTTATGTAAATAACGAAGAGATTATTTCTTGAATCTGAATCTTTTCAAACTTAATTTTAATAAAACCATGGTAAAACAAATTTTTTTAAATTTAATTCAAGGACGTTGTAATAAGTAATTCATACTAAAAAATTAAGTTTTTTCAAAATTTCTTGAATCTGAATCTTTTCAAACTTAATTTTAATAAAACCATGGTAAAACAAATTTTTTTAAATTTAATTCAAGGACGTTGTAATAAGTAATTCATACTAAAAAATTAAGTTTTTTCAAAATTTTAACTGGTTTCCCATGTACATTATTATGTACATTTGATCTTAAATGATGTCGATTAAAATTATATCATTTCAACGGATGTGTTCAATTTAATGACATTGATATTAAATGTTATTAAATTACTAATTATTAATATGGTTTTAATGCAAGTACATATATATAATATATATTAGTAATTTAAGATTGAATTATTTAAAGCAATGAAGATCCAGCTTCGACTATAATAGGCATTTTAAATTTCTAGTAGTTATTAAATTAATTAGTAGTTATTTAATTAATTAATGACTAATTTGTTAATTTTTACTGATAGTTTAAATAAATTATGATGTGTTAAAACGCACAGTTCACATAGTTTAGTTTTTAAAACATACAAATTATTTCTGTATAAATACAGTATATTTTATATTTTTATATTTTTTATATTTAAAATATCGATATATTTGTTTTCTACAATATATTTTCGAAGTTTGTTAACAAAGAATTTTTATATATTTTTTTGAGATGATATTTTTTTTTTAAATATGAAAAACATTAACCAAATAATGTTTCCATAAAAAATTGAGAAAATCTATATTATAAGACTCCACTTTAAATACTCGATATTATACAACTTGCTCGAAAAAGCACATGCTTAAGCTCTGCTCGTTATGTTAAAGTGCGACGATTAAAATGAATCAGAATTGTTTTCTTCTACATCGCTACCTTTTTACACTTTTGAAAGTAAGTACAAAAGAGGTTTAAAGTTTTCATAGTTACTACGAGGCTTACAGGTATTCATGATATAGTAATATTTTTATGCTCCAAGGGTATAAAGGTATATAAAATTGTGAAGAAAACTCGAGTCATCTTGATATCTTCAATGTTAAAATCATTTTTAAATTGTTATGCTACTCAATCACTTTCATATATATTATATATGTATATATATATATATATACATGTATATATATATATATATATATGAGATCACACTATTTTACAATAATTGCAATACGTGTTATTAAGAATTTTTAAGGATATATATATATATATATATATATATATCCTTTATTAAAAGAGAGATCAGATGATTTTTTCCAGTATGTCATATATCCCATTTTTATATAACAATATTTACGAGATTAAATATTGAAAGGCCTTTTTTGTCTTTTGCATCATTGAGACATTTTTATTTTGGTCATTGAGGTTACGTCATAGATCAAAAATCATTCATAAAGTGTATTTTAAATTTTTTACATTATGAAAGCATATGGAGCTGCTTTCTGCAGAAGGTACATTTAACGACTCTTTGAATGACAATACTTTGAGACAAGAATTCTTTTAGCGTCTTTATATTTGTTATTCAATGCATTTCATATGATTTCCACGGTACTACCATTAAGATCAGAAATCAAATTTGAGCCGTTGAAAATGGAGAATGTATGGATGGATGTATGTTTCATGCTTGCCTACATACGCGAAATAACCGGCCGTAGTTCTCGACTCTTTTACGGTCACGGATTAAAAATGAAATTATGCATGACCGGGTAGAGTTTTAACTGTGAAATATCGAAGTGCAGCGCTATCTCGGCCAGCCATACTCTCATGCTCATGTGTATATATACGTACGCATCGTTTACCAAGAGACGAAGATATCGATAACGAGTAGTACGCACTCGTATGTAGGTATCATTGATTTTCAAAAACATTCTTGCATCGCAAGCATTGGTTGCGTAATGAATTAATACCGCATATTACACGGGAGTCATACTGCATTGTAATATTTACACGACTGTGCCGTAATATTTTCCAGCTCGCTGGTTCTGAATTTTCTGCCGCATGCAGATTCAGTGAAGTGGATTACCCCAGGAAAATGTACCAACTTTTACTTAGGCGTTAAACGGTCCTAATGCAAATCGCTAGGATATGGGAAATGTGTGTAAAAGCTAGACAGTGCTGTGGGCGATCGTATTTTCCCTCTTTACGCGCAGTTTTATCTGGATGATATGAAAAAAGTTAGTGCTTGCGCTTTTTTTTTGCTTTCAGATACTCTCAGCTCAATGCTGATACTCCTAGCTCGGTGGAGTTTATAATAATTTTTGTCTATGCATCTATTGCGTTATTTTTTGCAAATGATTTGCAAGAAAGATAATTGGAGTTCCCCTTTGAATATAAATTATTATTGCAAGATTGTACACATATATAGTAAATGCAGTCAGCAATTGATTTCTTAATTGTTGTTAAAGACAAAAAATATTTCCTGTATTATAACAATACTTGTAGAAACAAAGATCTTGTTCACTAATGATCATACGTTCGTGCTAAAATTGCTAATCTAAGCAAGACTAGGCAAGACTTGAGATTGATAAAAATCATACATAAAATGAATTATTGTATTTTGCTGAGGTATTAAAAAATTTAGATAAATACAGATTCGAAAATAATTTTGTCACATTATGTACTAAAAACAATCAAAATAATTACGTAGAAATCTCAAACATGCTGAGCAATGTTGCAAAAAGTTTGGGCATTCTATAGCAACCAGAGCATTTTATATAAGTTGATGATTCAACAAAATTATTTTCAGATCTGTATTTAGCTAAATTTTTTTATATTTCAGATATTTTAGTTAAAATCCTCCTTTTTATATTAGTGCTACTGTGAAATCGTCATTAATAAAGACGATTTTCAATCAGATTTTTTACGAGATGCGAGGGAAAATCTATAAATTCGGTAGATTATACAAAATCAAGAACAAGATTATGATCTATACTAACATTCAAATGTTCCGGGACGACGGGCGAGTTCCTCGTGGAAAATTGTAAGAAACAAGAATTTGATTTCTTTTTTGTGACAGACATTAAATAAAATTGCAAGAAGTAAACTTAATTTTACTCAGTGAAAGAATCACGCGAGTATATCCGCGATATGAGGAGACGTCGGACAACGACGATCGCGTTTCAGGGCAGAAATCCAACTTTTCCCATTAAATTGTATCTCGCGTGGAGCCGATTGTGGGGAGCTAATGGTATGACGTCACGACACTCGGTAATATGGAACTTCTGAGAGCGAGTTTAATCGTCTAATGTCATGTGAGAGGAAACTGAAACTGTACGTTTGTGTGATAATAAGACATAAGACAAACAAAATATCTAGTCATAAAGTTTCTATCGCGACTGCAGTACATTAACGAGACACATTATGTAAAGTGTATTAAAAACATTCATTTAAAGTCTCCGTTGAAACGCGGAATCATCAAATAGACAAATGTTATGCTATTAAAAATATTATGAATTAATTTACGGAATTAATCGTCAGAAGAATTAATCTGCGTTAAAATGCAATAGGGAGAGGGGCGGGGGATAATTCCTCTATTTGTATCGCTATTAACAGATCACCAAAGAGCATCGAACTCACGAAGACCACGTTTCTCGTGAGTAGCCGCGGAGGGTTGTTATACCGGCAAAAGATGTTGACCTAAAAACCGAGGAGGCTCATAACGGGTAAATACCAACTTTGTGTTTAAAGAAACCGGGGGCTATGCTGTGTAATAAACGCGCCAGCATTCGCGAATGCATCCGCATACACTCCCGTGCGACTCGTAAAACACAAACGTCTAGCTATTCTCTCCCTCTCTCCGAGCCATTGTGCCTCCATGCTTTTATACTGAAAGACTCTTCTTCCCCTTCCCCCTTTTTTAACATCCGGCGGTAATTGTCATGTGCGACAAAAAAATCCACGCTCGGTCGCTTTTACGCGCATTGCCCTATCGTAATTTCGCTATCCTCCAACTCGAAGTAGATTCGCGAGAAAAAAAATCCATGGCGTGTTTTGCCACCAGCAGGACCAGCATCGAGCGAGAAACAAAAAAAAAAAGAAAGCGATGTATGCGTGTACATCATAATACAAGGATACAAACGCGCTCTTGAATATATGTTTTATGCAGTGTTACAGAGAGACTTTTAAAATAAAATAAAAAAATCTGAAATATTTTATTATCGATACATGTGAAATTGAGATTCGAATGAGTTTTAAACCATTATATTTTATTTATTATTTAGTTTATTTTGAAGGCAAAAAATAACGAATTTCTTTAGCATATAAATGCGTATTTAATTAAAGAACGCGTTTGTGAACTAATTACTATAAAAAAGAATTGAAATATATATTGTTAAGTGGATGGTCATCGTTGCAAATCTTGCGCTTGTCGATCTTGCTTTAGAGCAATATTCAATTGACGAGTTATACACATTTGTGTATAACTCGGATGGTACGCTTTGTTGAAATATTCATAAATAAAGCAATTGCTTGTGGTAAATCGGTTCTGGATTGTATCTCAATATCTCTCAGAGTTTATTGTCGTTTCCACAATTGGCGAGAATTGTTATGGCTCATAGAGATATGTATTAATTAATTAACCGGATGTATGCTAATTGATCGGCGAATGGCGCCGAGTTGTTTTAAAAATATACTTGTCATGTATGTGCAAGTTATGTACGTATCCGCTTATTATAATTTTCCACAAATTGGCTCAAATTTAATAACTGAATTTAAAACGTCAAATTCTCATTAAATATATTTTCAGAAGTATTTTTGTTTGATGTTTTACGATATTATAGAAATAAGAGAAAGAAAGAAAAAGAATTAAAAATACTACTTTATGTTTATTTTGAAATAATTCTAAACGAAAACTAGTATGTGTGTAACTATTACTAAATTATGTACTAAACTTGTACTACTATAATTTGCTCATTTTGTATGATTGCGAAAAGTTCAATTTTATATACGCTCTCATTAATTCATAAAATTCTTTATTACATTTGAATCGGTCTTAAAATAAAATATAAAATAATTTTTATGTTTATTTGTTTGTTTATTGCGATTGCGGAAACTTAAAGTAGTATCCTGCGTTCTCTAAAGAGGAAATGAAAAGAGAAATAGGAAGACGCCGTAAAGGGTGAAATAACATGAAGGCAAACCGCTAACTACGGTTTCGCGCGTATCGCCGGACGCAAACCAGAGAATTTTATTTGTGTCGTCGAGCGCGATAACATTAAGCAGGTCCAATTTCGAGCGTGTTCGCAATACGTAAGACGATATATATAAAGCTGTTTCAATCGATGAACGCACAATACGAACACTCGGCTTAATTGACGGTGTAGAAACAACCGTAAGGTACTTTAACCCACAATTCGTATGCGAGTAAGCCGGATATTCGATTTCCTTCTGGCGGGAGTAGTAAAATTCGTGAAGACTGTCCAGGCGTCCAGTTATTTTCGCGAACGAAAAAGTTAATTTTCCAAATCAAATAAATCACTGACGAGAGCCGGTTTCGCAAATGTGTTTCGCACGTAATAGTGGCTAGTATAAACAACAGGTTTCACCGAGTGACGTTGACCTCTTGTATACAGGATGGCCTTATGTGGAGATACAGCACCCGTCGTAGAGTATTAATCTCATGGATCGTGTAAAGCTACACGCGTTCTTCGCCCGACATGGTAGAAAGGTATGGCAAGGTATGGCGTGTAAAACGTGGAAACGACCGTCACGTGCCAGTGCGCAGGCGATGCTTTCTCGTTGTTGAGTGTCTTTTTTATTTCCTTTTTCGCAACTTCATCGAACTTTCGGTCGAGGAAAAATAGACTCTGTACATGTCAACGAGACAATCCAGAAAGAAGATTTTTTTTTTTTTTTCGTCCAATAAGACTTCAAGATGTTTGCATAAGACCCTGCTACTCTTTTCAAGCTCGAGTATAGCACGCGGGGGTCCGACGGGATCTTAAATCTCAGCTCCAGCCCATCGTAAGGGGGGGATTAACGTGAGTACGTGACTTGGGCGCGATCGAGTCTCGACTAAGGTGGAGGTCTCGCGTAGGTTACACGTACCACGAACTGCATATTTCCCGGTGGGCGATTGTTGCCGCGAGAGCTGTCGACCCGGTGCATTGGCAGGAGGTTATATACACTGTTACCAGCCGCGAACGCCACTTTCTCAATGTCAAGCAACAAATCTCGAGAACTGCTGGGCTAGATGGGTTGACTAGGGCCAGGGAGCTGCGCGGCGTTCGCTCGTAACGTTACTAAACAGCTCGTAGTCGTGCGCATGAATATACGTGCACGCGCACACGAGTATGCAAATCCCATAGATCACCGTACGGTTTCTCGACTCTCGTTCGCTCAATGCATGGGATTGTACAGGCTCGCTACATTGCCGTTGATAAACCGAATAGGTAGATCGAACGGTATTTCGAGAGGAAGCAGAGTCTCGGCAGAGAGCAAGGGGAGAAAGAAGTGTAAAGCATTCCTATTTCGTGTTACTAGAAGACCACCATCGGCGGAAAATTTACGTAGCTGTATAGCCCATCGAAATCCATTATCGTTGTACGTCGTCTCAGAAGTCTCGTCTTAGAAGTCCATAAAACGAGTCCGGTAAATGTCACGTAGTAAATAACCGCCATCGTACGCGCTATAGAGAAACGTTCCTTCCGCAAATGTATGTCAGGGGTAAATAAACTGATGGGGATGGGCTTGAAGATTACAGCCGTGAACACACGATAAGGAGCGAGGATTGAAAAATTGGCCCGACGGGAGGGCACGTAAATTCGGAAGCGCGCAACAACTTTCCGGTATTACGCGCGCGAGAATAATATAGTCACGTAGCGAGTTGATGTATCGTAAAATAGGCGATGTAACATCGCGAAAAATTATGGTTCATCGCTAACGGCGATGTATTGTATTTTATTTAAAATTTTTTATTATTATTGCAATAATAAATACGTATATTGTACTAAGAGTAATTGGCGATTATATTTTATGGCGTTCATTGTATATATGTATATATCTAGTTTCGTAATATTTTAATATAATTGATTAACAAAAAATTATTGAAATGTTAGGTAAATGTTGGACAGTGTGCGTTAGTGAACCCAATTATTGGACGAAACGACAAAAAATTTTAAATTTTAAGCTTTTAATGATTTGTACGAGTCTAGATAAATTTGTCATTTATAAAAATTTAATAAGACAAATTTATTTAGTATATATATCATTAAAAGCTTAATACTTAAAATTTTTGTCATTTCGTCCAATAATTGGATCATGTTCACTAACTGGTACATTTATCTTACAGTATAGAAGATAAAAGAGATTGTAGCATTCTTTCCTTCCCTAATTTTATATCGCCCACGTATCTAGTGGAATTCCGATTATCGTCGCATTTACGTTTAAGCGTAACTTTTTAATCGGTAAAAATCCTGCGCCCACAATAACATGTACATTTTTCGTAGCATGTAGCGTTAAGCTAAATAGTCACGTTCTTGATGTACGTAGCGCGAGATAAAAGCAATGTGGGATATAAAACGGAGGCGGCAGAAGCTCTGTCTCTCTCTCTCTCTCTCTCTCTCTCTCTCTCTCTGTTTCTATTCTAGTGGTTTATTTTGCCATTGCACAACCGCAAAATACCAGACCACTACCGTCGGTACATTACGGTGTATTCTGCGGGGCGATGCAACGGGGCGGACGGTTGGAAAGTCTATAAATGCGTCGCGGACTCGTATGTATCGTGGTACTTGCTACTTAAGCCAAGGATTCGCTTTACATCCTGCAGGCAGGCAGCGTACGTACGCGATGTATAAAATATATATCCTTTAGCGGCGGAGCGAAAGAGATTTTCCTGCCTTGAATTAAGCTCTTGTCGTTTGGTGACGAGACGAACGAACGCGACCATTTGTATGCCAAAGTTGTTGAAAGAATAGCATCTAACTTCTAAAGATACTTCTTATTTATACGTTGCAGCACGTGAGATACGGTCACGTCGTTTACATCAGAGAATGTTAATTAAAACATTTTATTATTCTCGCGAGAACGTGTTCTCAACAATTGCCGCTGTATATTTTTAACGAAACGCTTGACCTTTTTACAGATTGCTTTTCTACGTCGCAGAGAAAGCAGCATTCGCGCATTTAATCGCTTTTAGTTTCTAAAGTTTACGATTAATGAGAGAAATAATATTATGCGGTTCGTTGATGGGAAAGCTTTAAAGTATACTTCGCTAAAGTATCGATATTCGCCCGGTACTTGAAATAATTTAATTATCATTTTCTAGAAATATAAATATTATTTGATTTAAAATTTTCTCACCAAACTAAATAGATCAACAACATTATTTTTTTATTCTTATGAGATACAAGTAAACCATTCAACTACGTTTAACTATCATCTCATCAAACTATCTACGCAGAAAAAGTTTAAGTATTCTTACGTACTTTAAGTGACGAGGTTCCTTAAGCCAAGAATTTATCATGCTGTTAACTTAGCGCGTTTGCAATACTTACGATATATGTGTGTGTGTGTGTGTGTGTGTGTGTGTGTGTGTGTGTGTGTGTATGTGGCGTACACAATCGATTGGCTATTTTATTTTGCTCGAATCGCTAGAGCTCCACTAAACTCCGTCGTATTATGCATTGACCTGTATTACGTTTTTGCGCGCTCGTATGCGCGTATACGTTCATGTGATAGTTACTCGGTTCGTGAGCTGGTAAGAGACACGGGATGTAACGTGACGCATACGGAACGCTACGGCAACGACGTGTGGGAGCGCGCGGGAGGGGCAAGGGAAGAGGAATAGCCTGCATGTGCATCCGGATGGATTGCCGGGATTTTAAATCTGATAGGACGCTGATAGGCCAGCGGCAAAACGGGACGAACTGCAATTTTTGTTGTGTCGTAAAAAGTATACAGGATCTATAGTCGACACGGTTAGAAGTGAAAAAAGGGTGAAAAATCTTCGCAGTGCGTCATCGTTTGTTCATCAAAGACGATATTTAGAAATTATAGTGAATAATAATTTTTCCTGTTTTCTAAATTACATTTATGTATATGATAGAGATGATTTCTACATCCGATGTTATTATTCTTCGATCTATCTAAAGTAAGATTGAAGGGAAGTCATATATTTATTGTTTTGTGTGTGTGTGTGTGTGTGTGTGTGTGTGTGTGTGTGTGTGTGTAAAAGAGTAATATATTTTATTTGTCAAAGAAAAATTCTTAAATCTAGAATAAAATCCAGCACATCAATTTTACTCTATATACACGGAGAGAATTTTTTCTTAGAATTTACTCTGAAAATATGATAGTCCTGGGACAACATTGTATTTCGAACAATTTTATATAAATTGATTCTCTCATTCATTAATGAACCTATAATAAAATATAAAATAAAGTTTGATTAATTTTACTGAAGTACATGGTGAAAATCTTTAAACTTTAAAATATTGTATTGTTCCACAACTACCATATTTTCAGGGTAAATTAAAAAAAAATTCTCTTCGTGTATTGTGGCGTTGTAACATCGTGCATTGTAACACTAGGTAAAGATTTATTTCAAACGTAAGAATGTATAACTTTTTATATGTGTTACTCTTGGTTTAAGACAATAAGTCAATCTTATTTAACTCGAAGGAGGAAAATAGAAATTTGATCTTAATTTTAATATGTAGTAGTATTGTTTTATTTTTATGCAAGAGGTTGTGATAAGATTAAATACGTAAAGAATATTTTTGTCTTGTTATCAGAAACGTTTTCCGAGATATATACGATTTGATATACGCAACACTGTACTATATGTCATTAAAAAAGATGAAATATGGAGTGTGAATTAAAAATAAATAACAAGTTCTCCAGTAAAGTAAGTCGCGAAAAAATTTGTTGTATCAGATGTACTGTGTCAGAATTAGTAGTGTGCTACAATAATATTAATAACGCAACTTTATATAAAAAAAGAGAGAAACATAAAACAATAATGAGACAGTTTCAAAAATACTGGGACTTCATTATTTGGGGGATCCATTAAAAATGTGTGGGAAGTGTGTAATTCAAGAAATTAAGTGGTAGTACCACTTTCCGAGCATGTAACAAATTGCATATGACCCAATTTGCAAAATAATTATATCAGGTATATCTCATGCTACATTAGTTCCGATTACAAACGCTCATCACATAATTTATTGTTTTGTACTAACATATTAAATATCACTATTTTTAATTTAACAGTAATTATTGTAATAATTACTGATTGAAACACTTGTAACAAATTGATATATGTTCTCCATACAAGTGATTTATTACGGATTGCTAATTGTAACTGAATGTGAACTGAGTATCTTGCAGCACTTTTTGCTATATATGTATTACGTATTGTGCTTGACTATGCGATAATGTAAGTCCCGTGAAATCCGATAGAAATCGCTGAAATCCGATAATCTCGGAAAATTGATGGATGGCTATAATGACAGGGATTAACGCGGATAGTTACTGTTTAATGACGATTTCACGATGGTCGAATCTCGCATAACCACACCAGTGGGTGAACCTCGATTCCAACCAGTTAATTAGGACGCAACGCAGCAGTTTCCCCGAGAGGATTTCGATGCCCGCATCGGTGAAAATCAAACAGAAGGTTGATATCCGAACGGATTTGTTAAAATGCTTTACATTCTTAGATAACAAGTTTAATATTAAAAAATTTTTCATAAAGAGGTACTACTGTCAGAACATGGTACTGTCTTTATTTTTATGATCACTAAAATGGACTCTTTAAAGAATTCCATAAAAATAATCGATAATGCTGACTACTATTTTTAAGATTTGTCAGTTTTAGATCAATTAACAATTCATAGCTCGAAATCTACTGAATGTAAGAAATAGAATACTTTTTTGCTTTAATATTTTATTTATTTTTAATCTTTATTAAATTACATCGTGAGTTATTTAGTTGCTTTTAAGGGAATCCTAAAGTCATCTTATCAATCGAACGCAGTAATTTTTATACCAATTTTTCATATTATTTTTATAGATTTTCTTCTCTAGAATTAAAGTACGTACAATAATGCAGTCTAGCATGCACAAAATATGAAAAACGAAAAAAAGGAAAATGACAGTTTTTTGTCGATTTCTGACGTTGACTCGTAACAATATATTCTTTATATAAAAGTTTTATATTTTGTATGTATAAAATAAGCTTTATCCCCAGATTAAGGATTACATGAGAGAACTATGCATTTAGAAATACGTTTAGAAATGACCCTATGAGTTTAAGAAAACGAAGTGCGTGAAAAGAAATTATGCGCGTATGTGTACGTACAACATTGATGTAGTAGTAGTGTGTAGATTTACTACATACTTCGTGTTTCATAAAGCGTATGTAATACGTGTTGTAAATCATATGTGTGCAAGTCGGTAAAACAACCATTTACGTCAGAGTTTGATCTTCCACTTAGGATCCCCTATGCTTTTATGTTTGTGTAAAAAATTAAAAAAAATTTCGCATAGAAAAGAAATATTATACTCAATATTATAGCCGTGCCATATTATGTTGGGACGAAACGAGAATCTATAAAATGCACTCACAAACTGGTAGTGTACAGAGGAAAAAATATAACCGCTCTGTGTACTGAAAGTTCGCACGAAAATTCTATTGGCAGGGACATCTGCGGAATTATGTGGAAGAAGACAATCACGAATGCAAATATGAGCGCGCTGAAATATAAAATTCTGCTGTTTGTTTGCTTTTGTGAATGTAATTCGTTTTTCTGACTGTAACAACGGTGTACTGTTTTATAGAGTTATACAGAACGGATCATACAATCGATTATACGACATAAAATTTACTTTACAAATTAAAAATATTCATGGATGCGTAGAATAACTGTCCCAATTACTGTGCCTGTCCCTATTAGTGTGCTTTTGTATTTCGATAAGTCATAAAGAAAACTAGCACGAATAAATAAGAAAAGATATTTTTTCTTGTTAAGTTAAATTATTAAGGCATACGATACCGAAGATAATATTTTATTTCTTGAGTATTAAAGTATTTTAAATATTTTTCAAAAGATATGAGAAATTTATGTGAATCCAGTAATACGTACCGCAAGATTTTAAACTTGTCCCTATTAATGTGCCCTGTATTGGAGTTGAGAACATTGTGTTATGAGTGTACATTGAAATAAATATAATTGAAATAATGATTTATGTAATATTAACTTAAACAATTAGCTTAAAATTCACCTATTTTAGTAACTATATGTTAAAATGAGTCAAATGTGGATAGGCACACAAATTGGGGCACATTAATAGGGCCATCGCCGAGGACTTATCAAGAGGAACAAAAACATGTTTTTTATTTTTGTCAAAAATATTATAAAGTATTAACATTTCTTAGATTAAAGAAATATTATATGAAAAAGAAATAGTTGAAAAACCGATATTGATTGCAAGATAAAATTAAAGTTACAATATTTAATAATTAATTCAGTAATAAGCAAGTTGACTAAAAGGCACATTAATAAGGACAGTTATCCTAGTTCTCTAAAATTTTTTTTACAATTAATATTATACACAAAATACGTTACTAATGACGCTTTAAATATGCTATGATCAAATCACTAAAATGTTATTTTAATCATACAAAAAATAATTATGACGCTAATATATGTATATACCCAAGCAGAACAACAAGTCATTATAATATCAAAATGATGTCAAAATGACTTCAAAATAATCACTAAAAATCATTTTTTAATCATTTCATTTCGATTCATTTTAATATCATTTTCGTTTAATATCATTCTGGGCGATATAATCCTTATATCATATTATGATTGTAATATACGTATATAAACATATAGACCCTTTCCATACGTAGATATACAGCAGCATTTTTAATATTAGCTAACTATATTAGCATTTAACTTAGCAGAGTTCAGCAGATTGATTTACTTTACAAAAGTTGTATTTCCATATTATCGAGATGTTTCCGCTCGTTTTTGAAAAACAAATTAATACGTTGAAAGTACGCTTATATAGTACAATATTATATCTGTCTATTCTATCGCGCAAGTTAATTCTGTAAATATTGATCACTCGACGCAAAGTGCGGCGCAATGACGACTATCATTTGCGTTTGAGAGAAAATGAAACCGCACGCGCGCTTATTCTCATGAGTATTCGCGAGTACTTCGCGGATACTCGAGAGCGCGCACAGTCAAAGGTATACAGTATACACGTACGAGAGATACACCGTTTTCATTGATGTTACTGCGTCACAACGAGGTCGCGTTGTATTCATTAAACGTACCATAATTTTCTCGAGTATCATACATTACGCATACTGCAGAAACAACTACCATCCGCACAAACTTGTCTCCTTTTTTTTTTTTTTTTAACAGGTTTACTCGCAAGCTTGGAAAAACAGATTTCGTTTTTTAAACTGAAATACACGAGCGCAGCATTATTGGGGCATTTATTTTCTTTATTTTTCCAGAGAAACATATTATTAAAAACGTAACATATTCTAGGAGTGACTGTATAAGCTTGGAATAAATTTATGTTTACGTTGCTTTTCTGTTTTTAATTAAAATAAAAATTTCCTTCCCGTAAAGAGAATGATAAAACTATTGAGGAGCTATTACTATACTTTTTTAATAATAATTAAGTTCAAACAAGGAAGGTTCGTGGAATGTTCTTCTTTAAAATGCTTTCATCATTAAATAGTTTATTAGATTACTTCCGAAGTTACGGAACTCGTATCGTGATATTCGAAGATACTCGAAATTCAATTTAATGAGATAGATAAGGAAGTAGCTTCAAATACGAAGATATCACGAAATCAAGAAATCTTGAGATTCGTGCTATGTTTTTCTTTTTGTCAAGATGCTCGAACGACCCACCCATTTTATGTTCTACATTGCAACACGAGAAAATATCGAAACCGAATACTCACATTTTAGATACATTCCCATTTGGCTCGTGAATTTTTTATTTCTACTTGAAGAACTTCGATGACATGGAACGTACTTATATCTAAAAAGAAACCAAAATAATAAAAAGATATTTTTATCAGCGAATATGCTGTGTGTGTGTGTGAGAGAGAGAGAGAGAGAGAGAGAGAGAGAGAGAGAGAGAGAGAAAGAGAACCTGGATTTACGATTCATCCAATATGATCGTTAAAAGAAAATTGCCATAACCTTATTATACGTGCACGTGTGAGAAACTTATAAAACCAAAGAAAAACCTATCTGATTATTTTCACGTTGGATTTAAACATAATTTAGAGCTAATATAATGCAAATAAACGCAAATACATGTAGGTATTAATTTAAAAACGCGATATTTTCTATCTCTATAAAAATTACTGTAGCATTATTCGTGATAAATGATTAAATCATAAATAGTGTAAATTGATTATGTGTACTCATGCAGAAAAATAAATTATCATCGCGCCAAAGGGTCCATTCTGATGTGTTGTTCTTTCGTGTTACGTATGCAGATGAGATTTAGAAAAAATCTAGCAGTACACTTCTAGAATTCCATTTTAGTTTCGCATTTCTTTAACTGCGCTTGGTTCTTTACCGCTACCCTTAATGCACTCGCGTCGGTTGATTAAGTTGCTTCTCGTTTCTCCTTGCCGAGTTACTTACCTAGGCTGGGCGGAGCACCGTTATTTTTCACAACTTCGTTTACTTTGGTTACCGGAAATCTGCATTTCGCCGCGCGCTATACGAAACGTCGTTACGCTCCGTACGACGTTCACAATATGACCGTATGAACTCACGTGCTACAGTAATGAGCGTGTAAAATATTTCATTATCGTTATGTACCTGTCGTTGTAGTAATATTTTAGCAATGAGATTACGTTTTGACTTAATATCAGTTAAAGTAATTATATATGTTACTGAAAATTAGGATAAATTGAATAAATAAGGTATGTATTTATTTATAATAGTATGTATTATAGATAATCTTTATCTCTTTCCCAAATTACATTTAATTAAATTATATTTAATTAAGTTACATTCATTTAATAAACAAATATTAATTTATTTAAAATTTCAACATATCAATGATTATTTTGCAACTTAAGCTATTTTAGGAATTGTTATGAGAAAAGTCTAAATATATATTCTGATAATATATCGCTTTTGCGATGATAAAATAATTAATGTCATTATATATATTATATCCTTATTTTATTTATGCAAAATAATGTATTAATAAGATTAGTAATTTGTTTAGAAAATCTTTAAAAGTTAAATTGAAATTTTTAAGAAAGATTTCTCTTTTATAATCTTTAATTTATTTATGGAACAAGGACAGTGCACCAAGTTAATATCAGTCTATTAATTTTATTAAAATTTTAAATACGTGTGCCAATGCGAAAATAGTTCATATTATTTTACGCCATTCTTTTTATAAATATAAATACCATTATTTTAAGGAAAGCTTGGCGAGAGAGAGTAAGCAAGCGTCGACATATTAGGGAAGTGGCTACTGACGATTTAATGGATTACTGACGATGGGACAAGAGACCAAATGCGCCTCTGAGTAAGCCGATTGCACAGTCCACAACTGTAAGTGCAATCTGACTTCTCGAGTTTCATGTCCGGAAAGATCGACAACGTAATGTACGTAAAAGCGGAAATGTGCATTCTAAATGGTCACGGCTAATTGGTCATCGAGTACACGGTCGATTAATTCGAGATAAATTTGCATTAAAAGTGGCAGCTTCGACATGTTTTGTCAATAAATTGCACCTTCTCATTGGGAGACGTTGTACTATAATAATACATTAATTAATAATGGAAATATTAATAATGTTAATAATGCAATAAAAAGCCAACACAAATTATTAGTGTGTGAGCTTATTAAAATGTCAATTTAAAAGAATAATGACAAACGTTTCGACCTTGCATTTTTAGGTCATCTTTGGTGCATATTTAAATGAGATTTTAAATCTAAATCGTAAATAATCTAACTGATAAACGAATTTTATCTACATATAAAATAATTGATGCTTTATCAAAGTATAATGGCTGGAAACTGAAGACTGAAGTTTCATAATGTAATAGGTTTAATTATTGAGTAAATTTGTGTTAATTATTTTATATACAGATTGTAAAATATGTTCAGTTATATTTGAGATTTATATTTGAAATCTTAACTAAATATGCATCGGATGACCCAATACTGAATGACCTATACGTACAGGATGACCTAAAAACAAAGTCGAAATATTTACATTATTCTTTTATATTAATATTTTAATAAACTCACATGTACTAATAACTTGTGTTGGCTCTTTATTGGTATTATTAACATTATTAATATTTTAATTAATTCAATAAGTTGTATATAAGCAATAACATAATTTTTCTATCTTTGTGCAATGTAGTGTAACAAAACGAAACAATATTCTCAAATTATATGAATCGAAATATTTAAATTTGTAAAGTCCAACTTTAAATTTGGATCGTTAAAGAGTATTCGCTAATGGCTACGAGCGCGAATCGGCGTTACCGAGAAATTATCTCGAAGAAATGTAATTCCATGGTGAATTAAAACGCAAAAGCAGTTCAGTTGCTTTTGCAGCCTATCTTTAGGATCCTCTGTATCGTATTCTCGATTTTCTTAATCGAAAACCGTCGCAGTTTGATTATATTTGAATATCGTAGTACATATCTGGTTGGCTCATGGACAATTAGACGGAAGTGCATTTCTAACCATTAGCTCGAAATGAATTCACATTTAGGAGGCCCAAAGGGCTGATGGGCAAACCTGATCAGCAAATTCGATTTTCTCTGCGTAACCCGTCTGTGGATTATTAAACTTATCGATTGGAACAAAGATTACGTTATCGAAGGCAGTAAAGGAGAGAAGAAAGTCAGCATAGCCACGGCAGGATATCAAAGGAGGCTTTAACTGTCCTTCATGTTAAACAATCTCGGTCTTTGTTTGTTCGGTTAGTTGACTATTCCGATTCTATTTCTGTTCTGTTTTCTTCTTTCTCTGTGCCTAGTTATACAAAGTTATTTCGTGTGAATGGCGTGAGCTAATTGCTATTCTTTTTTCTCGAAAATAGCGACGACGACATTTTAAACGACGACATTTTAAACGTTCCTCCCTTCCTCCCCCCTCCCTTCCTCTCTTTTTCATGTTTCTCGGTCAATGGCTAGTACGGTAAACGCAATTGAATTGGAATTTGTCGTCCGGGTACACACCGCGTCTCATTAGGCGACCGCATTATACTCCCTCGGGTATCGACGGTATCGTGGTACTCACCCCTTGTCAGACCTGACGACGACGAGCGATGTATGCAGTAAGCAGTGCCTAGCGATGTTGACGGTTTTGTAATTGCGCAGTTATCGATGCTCGATTTACTCCGCCAGTGAATTCGCCACGGATGCGTGATTTAGAATTTTTCCATGGTGCTATTATACTCAAGCCCCTCGTACAGCATAACGTTACGTCGCACCACCTCTCTCATATCATGCGGAATTTTCTCCTCATGATGATACCCCTGTGCAATAATCCAGATTATTATGAGTACAAACATCATTATCGATCACGATAGATTTAAATGTACAAGTACGTATGTAATTTAGAAAATGTTTTTCTCCTACGCAGAAGATACACAGTTCTCGTGCCATTCATGCAAATATTTTGAGTATTAGTTTAGAGTTAGCTGTAGAGCCAATCGATCAATCCACAAAAGAAGAAACATGCTTGTGGTCAATGAATAATAAAATCGTACAATCTCTGTTACAGCCTGAATAATAGAACTAGCTTAGCCGATACAAAACCATCGCGCATATTCCATCTATCGATTTCTATGATCTCGAATTCACAATCACTATGCTGCCATCAATTAATCACGATATAAATGAAACAAGAATCCCGTATACATCCCCGTACGCACGTGTGTAGAGTATGATATTACCAATCGTACTACATACTGCTCAATTTTTCATTCTTTTGAACAAGAAAATAAAAGCATTTCTATAGTTTTACAACAGTATACGGTATGTTTACAAAACTGCAAATTTCTAGATACTAACAACGTACGTTTCGTATTGCGCTTTTCAGAGATTCCGGGCAGATGGAGAAGGCATTGTCCGCACGGGCCGATGATGTCGGGTGCCGGCTGCAACCTGGTCGGTGAGGGAATCGCAGACGGAAACGTGGCGGCAGCCGGCAAATGCGTTTGCGGTCCGTCGGTGCCCTGGTGCCCGGGTGAGCCGCAGCCCTACATGTACATGACGCGGCACGAGTGCCGGCTCAATTTGGAGGCGAAAATTGCTTACGGTAGGACGCATTCATTCCATATGCGAGCTCCATATACTGTGATATACCGCGGTACCACGCGATACGATCCGCGTGTTCCGCTGCGGCAGCACGATAATGCGCGTCAAAGTGCACTAATGGCGAAATTAATTTCACGCTCGATTCGTCAAATGGCGCGAGTTACACCCATCTATCGTTAGGGGAATCGGACGTAATACGCGTAACGCGGGACTATCAATTTTAATTATCCCTCTGTGTTCATTAGAGCCGGGGGGGGGGGAAACTTGTGTAATCGATGAAAGTTTGTACGCGCTTGCTTAATACGTGTAATAATTTGTTCTTCTTTGATTTCTTTGGTGACGTTGTGGTTAATGATTGATGATGGACGGAATAGTTGAATGAATCGGAGAAAGCAAATATTTGAATAAATCATATTAATAAGAGAAAAGAGTCAATACAGTCGAGATCTTGGTGTTTAATAATATTTTAATATTTTAATAAATTCTAAATATATCTTTTAGTTATATAAACTGCGTATTATTTATTATCGGACTTGAAATGTATCCATAAACTAAAGCTGAAATAATAATACCACAATTAATTAAATTGATCGTCGATTTGACAATAATGCTACTAGTATCTCACTGCAAATAAACTTATTGCGGAAAATATTACCTCAACCAGAATTCGAACTTAGAATCTCCTGATTATATATAGAATGAGTGATTTTTCCAATTCCACCACTGAAGCATGTTATTATTTTACATTTATAATTATTTACATATTTTACATTTATAATTATTATTACAAAGATAAGGGATAAAGTATAAATTCTTTTTTATTGAAAATCATAAAAAATTATTAATTGGATTTCATTTTTAGAGATATAAAAAATAATCCAAAATACAATATTGTTACATCCGTTCATTTACTGTATCGAGAGAAACGAAAACGGTCTGCAGTTATGTTTGGCCATTTACTATGTTTTTAAGCATTTGCACTCCGTCCGTATAAATTTCTCAATGAATAGACAGTATTCATATCATATCGATGAGTTCACGAACCGATCGCGAAAATATCTTCAATGTATATCGTTTGTGAGTTATTGCAAAACATCAATGTTTATTTACTATTACATTTTTGCTCTCTTAGAGTAACCATGTCACAAAGTTTCTGTTTGCTTTGCGTTGTTTATCTAGTGTGCGCGTGCTACATTTTACGATAAGAATCACTGGCATGATAGAGAACGAAATCAGTCTCGCGTAAAAAGAAATGACGTTGTCGTCGTCGTTTTTCCGAATAAGATCAGGGATAGAGATCGTCCGCATTGTGCCACATGAATATCTTACACTACCGCAATACTACTTGCAATAATCAATACAATTTTTAGACCATGAGCGTCGTCGTGAAAACCATAAACATTTATTTGGTCCGTTAACAAAAGTCGTTTGCCCGATGCCAATAGTGCATTTATTTTAAACTCAATTGCTATTTTTTAAAAGCACTAACGCTTTAAAAAAATATGCGAAATTTATTAGACGCGTCGCAATTTCACCAATACGATTAATTAATTGTGCAAGCAATTACACCGATTGTTTATTTCATTATCGTTAATATTTTTAATTCAGAATCTTTATTTGCCATGAGAGAGCCTTGTTTTTCCTCTTTGTTTTTTTAATGAATTATTTCTGCAAGATATTTTCTTAAAAGTGTTTTTTAAAAGTTTAAATGGAGCTCGAATTTTCAGAATGGTCTCTTCTTCGGATGGACTTGTTTGCGTTTATATTACAAATAAAGTAAAAAAGTTGTTTGCGACTGGAAACCGGTTGGGAGCGAAGAAGTTAAAAATTGACAGTCATCATTCGCGCTGTATAGTTTTATTGCTTGATATTAATCGTTGTGTTTTTATCATCGGTCGTTACTCCAGAAGGATGTGCCTTTTTGGCTGTCTTTTCTCGTCAGCGCAGCTAGTGTTCAAATGTGGATAAAAAAGCGAAACAGTGGCAAGGTGAATGAAATACGTGAAACTATGTTGAGTGCGCAAACAGAGCGGCGTTAATGAAAAGAAAACATAAATAGTGTCGGAGGTGAGGACAATGACTAAGAAAATGGAAAAACTAAACTGAAGAGAGTACAGACAGTATATCGGTAATGAGAAAAAGACACAACTACGAGTCACGTTCGTGACGCAACGTACGTTCGTTCGTTATCGGTTCCGTCGTTTCTGATTAAAACACGCAAAAACAACCATCATGTGAGAGAGAAAATTGTGTTATTCCGTTAAAACTTTGAAGCAACTTTTTATAAATTTCTCTATTATCCAGCGCGATTTCCGATATACTGTAGTCATTCCTATATAAGAACTAATTGAATTTTATGTATCATAATGTCTTCTTTCGCTCAATTACATTAATATCGAGCGTCTTTTAAAAAAAAATGTTCACGATCTTTTAAAGTGATAATTCCACCATAAAAAAATTGATATTTCTAATTTGTTTAATAATAGAAAATAAAATAATATTCTCTATTTTTCACTTCCATTGAAAAATAATTTATACATTTTGGAGATTCATACTTTACATGTATGTATTATATTAATATATAGCACATACAATGTTATAAGCTGTCATGTGCATTCGATTTCTTTTGTTGTCAGCGCCAATAATTGTTCAGGCATTAAGAGAAAAAGTTTTGGTAATGATAAATTGACAACTCTGAAATTTAAATGTCTGCAACTTTTATAAAGTAATAAGAATTAAAATAGTACTGAATACTATAAAAATACAGTCATGGCAACAATATTTGTCAACTATTAATGGGTAGTGAAATAGCGACTCAACTATATAAACAGTTACATAGATTTCATATAAAAATTTGAGGACACATTGTAAAAAGAAAGAGAGACCATAAATTAAATAAATTTCAAAAATGTAATAATATTATTTATTTGTAGTAAATGGTTAATATTACTTAAATATTTTCTTAGTTCGTATAACTTGCTTATTGTTATTTGCCCTCAAATTTCTAGTTGCTGATACAACTCTTTTTTTCAAGTATGTTGAAAGAAATAACTGCGTGTAGACTCCATAACAGTTATGATTAGAGCTCTCATCCGGAGTTGCTCAGAATCAATAGTTAACTCGTTCTTCTTTCGAGTGCAACTTCCATCTCGACATAGTGCGGTGTTCAACGTGTAACGAGGTTGTTGGTGAACGAGTAACAAAAGTAGTTACCCTGGACGGTGCAGAAAGTTAAATTCGATTCGTTGAGAAAAGTTTAATCGCGTACGTTCTATAAAGGTAGAAGGCAGACGGATTGTTCTTTTGCCAGCGAGTTAAGTACACGAGTAAAATCCCTAAGTCCAAAAGAGGAACAAAGGAACCAGCCAACCAAATCCGTTTCGTTGAACCGAGGCATTTCCGATGTACCTGAATGACACTTTATAAATTAAAAGTGAGTCATGTAATGTTTTTAAGATGAACAGATATATAATATTACATTTAAACTAATATAAATAATGATTGATTACACAATTATAATACAAATATAAATATTTATTTATTGGATATTTTCTATTCTTTCAATTAAAATATTTTATATTTTATTATATCAGAAATATTATCTATGTATGATAATTATTGAATATATTAAAAAATAAAATGAAGAATGAAACGGAAAATTCTAGATTGTGTTTAATTATCATGCAGAATTATTATTGAGGATTAAATCATAATGGTACGAAAAATTTGTATTGTCATTTCTTGCGTACATTTTTATTGTGTTCAATGATGAATAGCGAGTATTTTCAGAGTAGACATCATTTGAAGCAGCTAACTGATTTGAATAGAGACATTTTAGTGTGGTGTCATCTCCCGCAGTGAAATAAACTGGTGTTTGGAACGTGCTGTGAATTTCATTGAACCTCATTGAAAGTAATTGTCTCCCAGTTAATTGAGTGCAATGCCCGATATTGTTCACCAACCACGATAAAAAAATCATTGATTTCGTCACGGGTGTATTACACCTCGAAATGCAATGTACAGGAAATTGCGTGAAATACGGGATAGAATAATAGGTACACAGTGTACATGGAATTGTATTGTATGTCTATTACGTTTATATCGGTATTTACGAAATACATTTACAGCGAAGATTTTTTTCACGTAAATTTCCATTAAAAAACCAAATTCCCATTGTATTATCTAGAATAACTATCGTACTGATTTTTAATAAATTTATGGTTTTTTAGATTCAATTTTCAAAGATAAAGATAATTATAAAAAAACACAAGAACTATTCATTTTTACTGATGTCAAATGTTTTTTTTATAACTCTTTCTAAAAATATTAATATATATGGAAATTAATTTTACCTTCTCTTTTATACTTTTAATCTAGGAAATTAAATGTTGTTATATTAATAAACACGTCTCAATAATAATATATTCTCGAAATAATTAACAACTTGATTTACATGTGCCAAATGTTTTGCAAGTATTTTTTTATTTTTTATGAATAAATAATGGGTTAATAACGGAGTTGTCTTTGACATATATACATATACATTGGTTAAATTGCTCGTTACCGCGGCCAACCTGTCGTTAGCAGAAATTAATTTGTTTAATAACGCGTGCGACGCGAATTTACTCGACTAGAAGTTTAGCGTCGACATCCACTTCCCAACACCTTCAATTCCAGTTTATGTTGGGCCATTATGCCTGATTCATTTTATATATCTATAGCCTAACAACTAGTTATCGAATACTCGTGGTAAACTTATTCGATACGCTAATCTATGGAATATGAAGGGAATTGCGAATTACATTACAGGAACTAATAAAACTTTAATAAATACTTAGCAAACTTAAATTAAATGCCACATGGCAAAAATTCGTTTGAGTGCGGGTTTTCAGTTCGCGATTGGTGTCAGAATGTTTGATTCAAAACATCTGTTGAATAAGTTAAATCTTTAATTGTTAGAACAGAAAAGATTATTTGTTCCTTGAAAAAGTTTCAATCAATTTTTGCGTATCTCATATCAGATGTTGTGTTTATATTTTAAATGACAAACTATTACAACTGGATCGTTTCCTTTACAATTTATTGGAATGAATAATCGCGAGAAACTTTCAAACTTTAGAACTCCGTTTTCAAAATTATAAACAAACTTTGCATCTCGCTTATAAAACTGATGATGCTATTGGAAGTAGTATCGAGTAGGAAATTAATACATTTTTCTTTTAACGATAAAAAGAATTTGTTTTTTTCTTCTTTCCTCTTACCTGATTCGTTTTTATTTCTATTGGAGTAATGTGACTGATTATTTTAAAACTTCTTGAAAGAAAACGCAATCAGTTTTTTTACGCAGCAGGAATATAAAGGTGCGCTTTACTATTTCACATATTTGTTTCCGGATTCAAAATATGTTTTGGTTTATTCGTCACATGTCAGAGAATGTAACATCGAACGAAAACATTTATGAAACATTCCAGAACGTCCTTCGATCCTTTATACCCTTGGCAATTTCTTCGTTCATAAATACTCCTCTCACGTCTCGGATCCAATCACTTTTTACTCTTATAGTATGGCGAAACAACGTAAAGTCATATTGTCAGAAGTGCTAGCTCGGCAAGGTCTTAAGAAAACCTTTGGCTCTTCACTTTGCTGCATACAGAATTTCGAAGGTGCACGAGTGTCCTTTGAGAGAGCCTGGCACGGTCAATTTTGCTCGTAAATTCTTTTTATGTAAGTAAAATGATCTTCGCAATATTTGGATTGACAACTGGAGATATCACGATACAGAAAATCAATATGAATTATAAAATGTATAAATAAATCTTGTAAGAAAATAAATTAAGTATATAAATTTAGATGAGAGATAAATATATAAAATTGTTTTTAGACCGGAAAAGACTGAAATTGCATATTTGGGATCTCTGCAGATGAATCAAATTACAAAGAAATAATTTTCTCAGAAAATTATTTCTCTTCTTATCATAAATTCATGAATTTTTAATTAAATATGCTAGAGTGCATTAAAAGTCTGAAATTGGAATATCTATTATTAGATATCTTTCAACGACGAGATGTCTATCTTTATCCAGCCGGGTTTTGGGTCAGAGCACCGCGATCGTGAGAAAACGATCCCCCAACGTTGATTCTAGCCTGGTTTAGACATTAGACTACGCAATAGCGCCGATATAAACACGAGGTCAGACGTGATCGAGTGACGTATTACCAATCGCTTTTGTACGCAGTCAAGTCCAATCTAAAAATGTCAGATGTCCGACGATCTAATTGTGAGGGACGAGGATGCGGGAGTGTGGAATTATGAACGCTAATGTAGTCGTGCCTTACAGTTTCGTACTCTTCAATAGCCAGTAACTTAATAATTGGGTCATTACAGGAACGCTTATTGATCTTTAGATTCAACTTAATCCCCGACGGAGATCTTCGTATGCACGGTTATGGATAAATTATAAAGCTATTTTCGGAATAGAAATGAAATCATTAATTTCATCGAAAACTATACCTATTTATAAATTAACGACTTGCTCGAAGATGTGTAAGATTAGCATGTGACGTAAATATAATTAGCAACGATGCGATTGATGATAAACAAGTTAAAGGAAATTAAACAATATTAGCGGATACTTTTTATCACTCATGTGTCTCCTCTTCTCTTCTCTCTTTTGTCCCCCTGTTTCATCCTTCTCCTCTAATCCATTGAAGTAAACGGAAATAAAAAATAAAAACACATGAGATAAATCTGAAAATAACTTACTTGTTACTTTTTTAAAATTATGGTTCTTAATAATTTAAATTTATTATTTTTATAATTAAGTAATCTATAAATATATTTTAGATGCACTGTTAAATTCATATGTCAAATTATACCCAATTTGAGATATTTTTAATCATTTCTACGGTTACCATTCCTATTCAATATATCATTAATTTAATAAAAATAATGGAATTAAATAATTTATCTCAAGAAAATGTATTAAATTCAAATTGAGTTGATTTTTTCTAAATACATAATAAATGTTGTAACATGTATATTATTTATCTTAAAACTAATCACAGAAAAATGAATTAATTTACATTTTAACACACATGGATGTTAAAAACAATAAGAATTTTTAAATAAAAATTATACGTTTCACGGATTTTCTCCGTGTCCAGATCCATTCTTGGAATGCCAACATTTCGTGACCTTGCAGTCCACTTCATCAGGGCAAGATTTTTTTTATCAATTATATTTTTATAATTCAAGGAATTGGATTACCATTGTTTCGTTGATATCCAACAGTGTGAGAAATAGTTCTTTATACGAAATTCATAAATGAATTTGTTAAATATTAAATATTTTTATAATTGCTTTGTTGTTTTATATTACTGTTTTTTACATTTTATATTAATAATCAACGCAAAAAGATACTAGACTGTATTTGTTTAAAAATTTGTTAATGTTGATTTAATGTTTACTATGAGTATATGACGTGAAAAGCTGATTGGATGGAAGGCGAAGGGCAGTCCCGGCTAGGTAAATATTAATAGTAAATATCGTAGTGACCGTCCGAGGAAAATTACTCCGTGGATTTGCCTGCACTTTCGAATAATCCGATATTTGCCTGGGACTCGCGTCGATGTTGCGTAAAATTTACTCGCTATATTAAACGTCCGGCGGCAATCCATTCGGATATTTATATAACAAACGTTTGCGGCAGCGCGAAATATTGAATTGCTCACCCCTAAGCAAATTCATAATCTATAACGCGTCGATACCCGCAATGGCGGTGATATTTAATAAGACAAGGCATTTATAGAGCGATTATTTACTATGCACCTGATTGAACAAAAGAAATAACTGAGGTATTTTTTGCAGAATATTGTTAGGCTCTTAAATATCCATATAAATCTTTAAAATCATTTTTTATCAAGCTTCAAGAAATACAATCGGATACAGTAATTTGCGTTCAAAATGATGCAAATGCATTTAAAAATAAATATATGTAGATATAAATACGAAGGTATAATTTTCAGTAAAAAATGTCATCTTATTCTTATACTTTCACATTTTTTTCTCGCATATTATTCTTCTTTCTGAACTTCTTTCTTTTTTATAGACTCTCGTTCCGTTACTTTTTACATTGTCCATCATCAATTGATTCTGACTAATGCAATCTTCTTTGTGAATTCATTCTTTAATCAATGCCAATTACTTCGCTGGATGACACGCGATTTGGTATTTTAATGGAGCTAAATTGCATTTACGGCGCTGGTCATTACGGAGACGTAATTATCGAAGACTGAATTACTTTACTTGTTAGCAGTTCTCGATCGAACCGAGTCGTTCGGGCACCCCCGATCGCGAAATAATGGACGTGCCCGAGAATGCTATCTAAGTTTAATCTAATGAAGTGTTTCGCAAGTACTCGTTAATTAATTCATGCCCAATATCCATCTACCGAGAAGTACCACCGCAGTCGATAAACTTCTAACTTCTGTTTCAGATGACCTCTATAATTCTGGTGACACGCCGAGTAGCACCGCCATCGAGGGTAAGTTACTTTCAACCAATTCCAGAAGTTTTCACGAATGGGCGGCTTTAATTGAGTATGTTTAGTATTCATCCGCTATCGTGTTTAAGGGATTAAAGGGAAATTATACGAGTCCGCGTTCCAACAGTGAACTACGCGTGACTCTTCCTTTGATACTGTATCGTAGCTTCAGCAGTATTCTACTCTCAGCATTAATACATGTATTCATCATTAACAAACGTTAACTAGATCGAAATGGTAGATAAATATGTGTTATCACTCTGTTGAGCGATAAGAAAAACTTTAAAAAATTCCTCGCGCGCGAATGTAGGTTATTGTTTATATAATTTGAATACAATATATTCTTGATTAAACAAATAATTAAAATAAAATTTACCACTATATTATTTATTTTTCACTTGATATAAATGCAGTTACGTTAATATATCTATTCTACATTTATCGGATTTTTTTTAACATTGCTTTTATGCCAGTAATTCACCACTCTGTTCAGTCACAGAATCACTAAAAAAATATTTTAAGAAATTTTGGCTAGAAGAACAAGAATCTCTCTTTCTTATTTAAAAAAATAGAAAGACAAAGGGCTAAGATTAATCATTATAAACTAAAAATTTTTAAACCATTAATAAATAAACATGTCTAGTTAAAATATAAATTTTAATTTGCCAGTAACAAACAAAACAAAACATGTCTTTCTGTTTTTTAAATAAGAAATTGTCAATCAAATAAGAAAGAGAGATTCTTGTTCTTCTAGTCAAAATCTCTTAAAATATTTTTTTAGTGATTAAATTTCTTGTTTGATATTTATCGACATCCGTTTTATATATTATGAGAACTATTAAAAAATTGTCTCCAGGCCTCTGTATAACCAAACATCACTGCTAATTATTTTCATACCTCTATGATTCTCACATTTATTTATGTGGAATAATGATGTATAAAAAAAATTTTTACTAAAATATTTGCTCGTCTTAATTAGAATCACATGGAAAGTTTATAAAACATTACAAAAAAGACGATAAAATATTTTAGTTATTTTAATATACAATAACATTACGACTAAAATTATATTAAATGATATTTTAATCGTATCAGTTGATGAGTTTTATTGCCTTTTAAACGTACGACTAAAATTTGTTTTCTTGAAACGGAACGACGTTAGGAATGATACCGTTTAAATGATACTGCGGCTAAATAGAAATTCTTCTCCATCACTTTCCCCGATATCAGTGCTCTTCATGCTGCTACTAATTACATCTCTTATCAGCACTACACATCTACCACGTTCTTCGGGACGATGCACAAGGAAGTGGATAACCGCCACTACCGGCAATGTAAGATAGTTCCATAAGCGATTCAATGTGGAATTAAATTATTTTGTAGAGATCGCGGGTCAAGCATCTTAGGAGGTTCGCGAGGGTCAAGCATCAGTATTAGAAGCACACGAGGTGGGGAAGGTATAAAATTTAATAGGCGAAAGTTCCTTCCATCTGCCCTTTGTCCTTTTTTTTTTTTTCTTTTTCTTCTTCTTTATTGCGAAATAGGAAGAAGAAAGTAATGAAGATAAGAACTTCCCTTTTTTGGATAGTTAGCCTATATCACGCGGTTTGTAACAAAACAGCGCGAAAAGAACGTGAACTTCGACGATGCGCCAAATGGTCGTAACAAAGGAGGAGACCTCGCGTATACCGCGGCACATTTGCGGCGAAACTTTTCACAGAGAATTTCCGACGCGGTCGGGTGCATTAAAAAATTACACTTTTGCGTGTGTACCGTGAAATTGAAGTAGCAAGGTCGTTTTCCGTTTTTTTTTTTTTGCTTGAGACTCGTATCGGTACTGGCCAGTTTCGCGTTACACTTGTGTCACTTTCGAACTGCTACTTGTTAAAATTACGTGCAGGAAGTTTTATCGATCGTTCAACTAAATTTCGAGATAAACGAATGGCACTACGGCACAATGACAATCGAGAAAATAAATGGTTAGACTTATCAGACCTCTGAGATATTAAGACCAGATTTTCTCTGAGATTGCAGGGTATTAAAAAATCTTTAAATTTCACTTTTTAAAATTTGATTCCAATTTTTTTACTGTTTTAATAATTTAAGATTACTTTTTCCAACTTCTTAACAAAATGGGCAAATTTTACCATTGCACCAATTCTTCTTGTGAATGTTATATCTGTATTAACAAAACGGTGGTATATTTACTCTAAATCGCAAAAATCGAGTTTGTTTCAAAAGTGAGAGAACGATTACATTATTTCGTGTAGTGAAGAGCCAAGGGCAATTTAATTTATCGGGTGGTCTTTCAGACGAGTGATAAAAACTTCCCTCCAGTTGCTACTAGCCATCGTGGTTACCGTCGAGCGGCCGTTTTCAACGAGTTTTCATGAAGAGTTTTCATGGGTTGGTTGCGAATGAGAGTAAAAAAGAGTAATCGCGGCAAAGTTCGTCAATGCAATTGTATTTTGGTAGTTTTCAGCTAAAGTCAATGAAAGCATGTGTAACAAATATTGTACTTCATCAAATTTAGCGAAATGATCTATGAACGGAATTCTTTGGGATAACTTAGTGTCAATGTTAATACTAAGATACCACGTTATTAATAACGAAATAAAATCAAATGAAAATCTTTGTTCCAATACCTAATATTTTAATATACTTGTATTAAAAGCACAATAATGATAAAAATAAAAATGGAAAAGTATAAATAGTCTGTTTCTAAATGTCTAAGCCGCTTCGTGTATTTCATTCTGTTGAAAGTATATTCTTTGAATGGAGTCGATCTGCTTCGTAATACCGGGATATCGTTTTTCTCTTCCTTGTTTCTGAACAATATGTTTCCCACAATGGAGAAACCATCGAATATTCTGTGCTTTTTTCCACGCGGAAGACATTTGTCTCAGAGACATCGTTAAGTCTTTCAGTATCGGTTTTTTGTTACTTTTTGAAAATTTGATTATTCCATAATCTGTATGTAGCTACAGAATTTTTAAGAAGTTTTAAATTAGTATTAATTCTGATTTCTATATTTATTTGTGACTATAAAATCGCGACCATTAACAAAAAATACATTTCTTTGTAAATACAGATATCGAAAATTGATTTCATCAGAATTTCAAATAATTTTTTTCATCAATTAAAAATGAAGAAAAAGAATTATATAAGTATCATAGATTTCTAATTAAAATTTTCAATGTTTGAGTAATTTTATTAATGGAAAATAAATTCACATTTTTATTTAAACGAAAATTGTATGTTAGAATTTTATCTTTCTATGTTTTTGATGAAGGATGCTAGAAGCAAATGGATTAGCACAGCGAAAACGTGACGAAAGCCGCTGCTTTGGAACAATCAAACTCGCAAGCGCGTATATCCTTCGTTTTCTCGAATTACAAAAGTCTACGAGATGTGCCTTTCACGAACTTTCTCGAGGATCTCGGATATCCTTGAGCAGCAACCTATCTCGGTAGTTTCCTTTTGATTCTATCCTACCTTCTATCCGAAACGCTATTTTGAAGCGCCTCTTTCTCCCGCGACCCTTTTTTCCCCGGACGCTGCTCTACGTGTTATTAAATAAACTTGCCCGCTGTCTCTCTCCCGAGAAAGGATTCTTCGGTAAATATGGGGCTATGACGCGCCAGCAACGTGCAAACATTGGCAAACTTTAATATCGTCCGAGCGCGGGCATAATATAACATATTTTATTAAAGTGCCCTGAAAACACTGTGCCGTTATACAGGAAGTTTCCATAACTTGGATACATTTATTCCAAGTCATTCTAAAATACAAAAAAGTCGAAGCTATTCGGATTGCAGCTATTAGAAATTTAGCAACGCTATCGGCAAATGATAAAATTTTTATTAGTTTTTAGTTCTCTAACATATAAATTTCATGCTTTTGAGTAAAAATTTTGCTTTTAAAGATGGAATATTTCATAAATTTATGTGGAAAGAATTCTATAAAATACATTTAATATTTAAAGGTAATTTCATCGTTGTATAATTAGAGCAAACAATTAATCTCGAATTAAAAAATGAGTCAATAGTATGATATGAATTATAACTTTTGATTATTTTTGCTTTTGATGACGAAGGAAGTAACTCAAAACCCTAAGTAACTTCAAATCAGATCAAATGTAATAAGAGAGTTGCAATATAAGATATAACACATCATGATGGTGCTCTCGCGGACCATCCTCGAGTTTTATGTTTTCTCGTAGCGGCAGCAATGAGAGCGGGTAATTCTCAAGAAGGACGAGGAGGAAGAAACGCGGACAGAAAATGGTATTCGCGCGTACAGATCTTGAGCATATTTGCCTCGATAAAACGGATAGGTTGTCTCGAGTTTGTGACGACGACGGTGCTGTTTATTCGAGCTAGCCATGGTTATGGAGAAAGAGGCGGATAAAACGCGGATAAAATGCGGTAGAGGAGAAAGGGAAAGAGATTCGATATCCACTTCAATGTAGGAAAATAGAAATTGAGCGAAGTAACAAGGCGCCGGGGGCCACGTCGTCATCGTCGTCGTCGTCGTCGTCGTCGTCGTCGTCGTCGTCGTCGTCGTCGTCGTCGTCGTCGTCGTCGTCGTCGTCGTCGTCGTCGTCGTCGTCGTCGTCGTCGTCGTCGTCGTCGTCGTCGTCGTCGTCGTCGTCGTCGTCGTCGTCGTCGTCGTCGTCGTCGTCGTCGTCGTCGTCGGCGTCGTCGTCGTCGTCGTCGTCGTCGTCGTCGTCGTCGTCGTCGTCGTCGTCGTCGTCGTCGTCGTCGTCGTCGTCGTCGTCGTCGTCGTCGTCGTCGTCGTCGTCGTCGTCGTCGTCGTCGTCGTCGTCGTCGTCGTCGTCGTCGTCGTCGTCGTCGTCGTCGTCGTCGTCGTCGTCGTCGTCGTCGTCGTCGTCGTCGTCGTCGTCGTCGTCGTCGTCGTCGTCGTCGTCGTCGTCGTCGTCGTCGTCGTCGTCGTCGTCGTCGTCGTCGTCGTCGTCGTCGTCGACGTCGTCCTATGGAACAGAGAACGCTGCGCTCGCTTTCGGGTTTCTTTATGAAAAGCGAGTGACGTCGCCAGATGGTAGTTTATCAAAATGATATCCCTTTCCCCCATCGCGAGTCCTAACGGTAAGATTAAGCCGGCTCGTTCGAGAATCTGTCAAAAGTAGGAGGAATTCTATCGAAATATAATGTCCAACGCTTCAACGTCGAAATGCCGTCTTGTTGATAGGTGAGCGCAATAGATACGTCGACGCAATGGATACGAATCGATGCGAGAATAAAGATTGCCTTAGATTTATTGCCATCGCTCTCTTCTAAAAATTTCATTTGTCGACATGGAGTGATAGAAATTAATGACGAAGCAAATTTAATTCGACATACTATTGTCCTCGCGATACAGAAATAAATATTGTTTTTTAAGTTGGCAGATATGAATATGGGAACGTGGAATTGAACGGAGGTTCTTATGTAACGATGTAATATAATATGTCAATTGATTAAATTTCTCGATTGATCGCATTTTATATATGTCAGTTAATGTTGGATGGAAGACTCTCGAATAAGGCGACTGTGAAATTTAGTCGAATTAATTTTTTTCTATTACAAACTTGTTACGGGCCTAAGTGGATCGTGAGACTCTACTCGGCGTTTAGAAGAGTAATCCGAGGGTGTGGTCGGGCTGAGATTAAACGTGAATTAATTTATTGTCTCCCTCTTCTGATAGAACTATTTTCTTACAAGAACTGATTTCATTAGGAGCTTGCTGCTAGTTTAAGTGGATTGTTAAACTTTACAGTAATTCAAGGGAGACACACAGACCATGTATTAATTTACTGTCTATATGAAAACTGCTTTTGCGAAAAAATTAATTTTGCCTTCCACTTGAAATTTTTTTCTGAGCTCAAAGGATCTACAAAGATGAGATTGAATTGATATAGGTGCTCGTGCTCGAAATTTCGCTTCATTTTCACGAAAATTTTTACGATAAAACGTTTGTTCTCAATTTTAATAATACAATCGCTTACTTAGATAATATATTGGGATGCATAGAAAAATTCACGTTAGAATTTTGACTCGAAAAATATAAAAGATTGAATTTAAAAACAATGTTTATTTTAAAAGTCTATATTTCTAAGCGCTGTCGAACTGTAACTAATAAGTAGAGTTTCTTTTGTCATAAACTTGTTTAAATTGAAACTTATTCAATTTATTTGAATTGAAATTTTGCCAAGTACTCGTTGAAAATAATCCAAGAAGCGCGCTTAATGGTGTTGACCGCGTTGTTAAGAGAGTCTCGAGGGAAATTCGCGTTTCCTAAAGGAATCCCGATTGTTCGAGAAGACAGCCAGCATCGCAAGGCGAACGCAATTACATGGAAGTATCTAACAAATACGTTATTTATTTATTTTTGTGAAGAATTTGCTATTTTGTCAAGATTCAATCATTTATTGTCGGACAATGTACACGTAAGAAACAAAGAAGAGAGGATTCCGTGTTTTAGATTCCACAGTACGTTTTCATGACGTTTTAATCCTCAATAAGACTAACCGCTAATAAATGAAATTCGCGAAAATACTGAAGAATGCCTCCAACATGAGAAAGGCGATAAGCCGCTAATCGCAATTATCGAAGTTAATCACGCTATTTAAAACTTGATTAAATCCCGAAAAGGAATTAAGATTTTAACTCGATTCTTCGCCAAGTTATTAATTACGAATGTATAATTATTTCAATGTCAAATATGTGCTGGTAAAACAGCATAGATTATTTACAACATCTACACCTGCCATTGTAATTTCCATCCAATTGATAGCGAAATAATTGAATTAAGTGATCAAGTTTGTATTATTAATACATTAATAATGACGTCACGCGATAGTAAACTTCCGTAGACCATCAACTGTATTTAGATCCTTATTTTAGTTGAGAATCTATGTCTATCGTAACATTAAATTTTATGTGAACGTCGTATTATTTTATCTATATTATGTGAATCAACTAACTATTTATAACAAAATCGTTAAATGATAAAACTTCACATAAAAATTTCTATTTGCCAAAGGTAAAAAATTTTCCTTGAGTTCTAAAATGTATTCCTAACAAAATCCGCGTTATTCTCTTTTTACGAGCAGGTTGAGGTTCTCTTAACATTATTCTACGTTCACTCTTTTATCTCTATCATCTCTTGCTGTGTTCTTACTTCCAACGTGATTTGCGAGTAATAGCCAGGAGCGACAAGACTATCTCGTCTGTAACTTCAGAGCAAACGTAAAATTATACGCGTGGGTGTTCGTTCACTGCTTCTGCTAGTTTGGGTGACTAGCTGGCTGCTTGGCCGATTGACCCAAGTCCTCGTTGCTTCCATCAAGCATGGAAGGCAAGCATTGCGCCGGCTGTATATATGTATAATAATTGCTAGTTATGGCTACCTTGCTTTTGTCGTTGACGTTTTCACATGACACAACACTTCGCGAAAATAGTCACAAAAAATGTAGCAAATTGTCACTTTCGTCGCTTTTGTCGAGATTTGATCATTGCCTGTCTCTGTCCACAATTTTTCACCAGCCGTAACATAAGTCGCTTATTATGTCGACAAATTCGTTATTTTTTCATTGTTATCGCTAGAAAAGAAAACATCGCTTTTACGCATCACTTGATTCCGTTGAAATTTTTCCGTTGAAGATCGCATTAATCGCATAATATCATTGGCCATATATCGTTGTCAGTTTAATTGGAAAGCATTGATATTGAGGTGCAATACGTTATACTTTATCCATCTTCAACATTTTTAAACAACTATTTGACTTTGATATTAAATGATATTTAATGAATGCTTTTCTTTTAAAATGTTGAAACTCGTGCTGTCGGAGGATATAATTTTGAATATCCTACTTTCTTACGATCCCGGCTGTATTGACGCTAGATTCTAAAGCTCTGAAGTTTCTGATGAAATACGAGTACATTAAAGAAAGGTCAGTGTGCATCGTTTAACGTTGCCGATAATTTAATTAATTGATTCATTTAGTAACAGCTGGTGCTTTGCCGCTAAGCGCATTAAATTAGCATGCATATTTGTCTCACGATTTTAATAGAAATTACACGGTCTCGTTAAATGCAACAACGCTTGGCCAATGTAGCGTTATGAATATCTAATTCTCGCGGTTACACATATATTTCATTATTTGAAAACTTATTGCTCCAAAATGAAATTCTGCCTTTGACAGAATTATATATCATATACATAAATTAATATGTTTTATATATTATTTGTGAGAGAAGCTGTACATGTGTATATATAGTATGTAATATATAATAATTTGTACTATATATATATTAAATGCACTTTACACTTAATTAAAATAGAATTGTAAGTTGCACTGTAAGTTTGTAATTTGCATCGTTAAAAAAGTGAATATATAACATTAAAATAAAAGCAGACAGAATCGTTAAAGAAAATTATATAACGAGTGTTTTAAGGAACACAGATTCATGAAAAATGAAATTTTATGGAAGAATCCGTCGAGTAATTCCGATAGTTATGTGTAAAAAGTCTGAGGTTTCTAGATCTGTGGCACGTTTCTCTAATTACGACACTTTTGCGAAACGATCTCCAATACTCCGTTTTACGTCATTAACGACCGTAAGAGAATCGGGTTGCAGAAGGGAATCTAAGTTAGATGGGAATGCGGAATTCGATCTTAGGAGGTTTCCCAGCATTTGATTAGCCGTAAATTCACCTTAAGGCGTGGAAGGAGCTCAAGCGATTACTTTTTTAAAATGAGTTATTAGTACAATGAATTGAAAGGAATGAGATCGCATTTGTAATGGAATTTAATCAAATCATTTAAGTTTTTGTGATGATCTTGAACAATAATTTGCCATTAAGTAAATTTATGATGTATATGATATGCATAAAATATGTATAATATGTAATACAATTTGTTTAAAGAATTCTTTTATATATTTAGAAAGTATCCGCGATTTTTTGTTCAATTTTTGAATGAAAAAACCGCGGATACTTTTTAAATGACCCAATAAATAATCTTTTTAATAATAAATACCTTTGCCTTTAAAGGCACAATAATTAAATTTAATTTTCATTATATTTAAGTTGAATTCAATAATATAACATTGAAAAAAAATTCATTTTACATACATATATAACAGATTTTTTTCTATAATATTTGAGACTGAATATCCGTAAATATACGTATATTTGGACGAATATATGTATAGGTATACGTAAGATGTTGTATAAACCATTATCCTTTTTCACATCGGATCGGAAGCGCAAACATAATGACTTAAATCTCATATTAGAATTGGCGGCATTAACGACCGGAAAGGAATCAGTCTGTGAAGCGAACGAAATCAGAGCTTGAAGATAGGATAGAAAGAATTCGATCACGCAAGTCACGAAACGCGACCCTTCCAGCGAGATCTGTAGTTCGTCCTTCAGTCGGTGAGGGATAAAAGAGCAATCAATCTGACCTCCGATGTGTGCCTCTTCCTCCACTTTTCTTCCCATTTCTTTTCCTTATGCGCATTCATGGATCCAAGGCAGTTTCCGCGATTTCTTCAAAATCTCGGTAAAAGTCTCGAAAAGACGAGTAGCTTCTCAAGTTGCCCGACACGTCGCGCGAACAAATTTCTATTGTATATCGACAATGGTTCCAGCGGGCCGTACGTCGCAGACATAAATAACGAAGGAGCCAACCGGCGAATCCGCAGACACTGTGCGCCCTTCTTCCATATTCGGAAATTCAATTTTGATAACGTTTGCCAGAAGGTAAGACTTGGGATGGTCGATTTATATCTTTCCCTCTGGTCGTCCTCTTATCACTGCGAGTCTCTTGTCCCCTTTTCTGCAGTTTGTTTTCTCTCCCTTTTATCCCACGCGTTCTTTCCTTACTGTTATGTTTCTTTTATCACAATCATCGATGATTTACGGTCTGATGTACACGGTGCTGAAAGCTGTTGCTTTCATCGCTCTATCAGTCAGTCATAATGAAACTAATCCATTGAATAACGATGCGAATCACGAAAAATAAAATATACAAGCTTTCATACAAGCTATGGGATTTAACATCTTTCTTATCTTTTAACTAATTTTATAACAACACAGACAAGTTTTAACGCTTGTAGGTCTTGTAGTATATATTAAAAAGGTAATACGAGGTAATTCTTTAAATGACTTAGAAACGTCATTTTATATAACAGAATATCGTCAAGATGTTAGTATCTTCATCAAGCGATTATGCAATATTAAATTTCCAATCCCCGTAAGATCCTCTTGGAGGAGCTTTTATGCATTTTCGTTCCTTCCTTTTCATCTTTTCTCGCGTTCGAGTAATCTTTTTCGATTTCTCGTTTACACTCCGGAGAGAAAGTCACAATTTGCCGAGAATCTGAGGTCTTAGTAGCAAAGCTTGTTCTATTAATCCTAAAGACTGCGAAGCAAGATTTACCGCAATACATTGCTGCTCGATAGTAGCTGTGACAAATTTAATCGAACGGGCCAATATCGATCAAATTTGTTTGTCACTATCAATCTAAATAAAGAGTTACGTCGATTTCTTCGGCATCGATAGATACGTACGGATTTACGGATGGGAACGTTTTATAGGGGTAATTGAAAAATATTTTCTTAGCGTGCGCTTTTAGCACGCGAAATTCAAGGGCGGCTGCCCAACATTTTTCGCGTGCGCGCGAGAAATAGGACGTTTTTATCGATTTCAACTAGATGGAGAGCAAAAAAATACGAGAGGGCGAACCGGAAAATTGCCACAGGGGTTACATTTGAATAACGATACCTAAGCGTTTCTCGAGCTTTCGGCGAATGCTATCGGATTCGGCTCGAAAAATAATGGACGATCGTTATTTTTAGAGGCCTATGATAGATAAAATTAAATCTGCTTGAAAAACGCGCTTGTACAGAAAAATGTAAATATTTTTACCGTATAAAACGCAAAATAAAATAGATTAATTTCTTATGTGTAATAAATATTTAAAATTGATGATGTCAGTTAAAATTTGTATGCATTAAAGTTGATCTTTTTTCCGAAATTACCATTTATCGTAGTCGCTGTACGGTTGATTTATAATGTTACTTGAAGATAAACAGCGAACGTATAAATAATATTAGCAGAATAAATCGTGTGGCCACTTGTGTCCGTGTCCAAGTTTCGGTCGTAGAAACACATCGCAATAGAACTTTGCTATTCGTTTAGCCAGCTTCATGAATGTTGCATCGAACGATTACGCGCTGAATCAACGTACGTAGCTGTATACCGACCGAATTTAATTCGCCGGTACAGTTTAACCAGCTGCATCAGAGAGATGGCACATCCAACATGACAAACGGTGGGTCACAAATCACGTATATACTCATTACTGTGACGTAATTCCCGACACTTTCAATATAACGCCGTTGCTATTCAACTACGGCGTCGTCGTAGCGCATATCTAGTACGAGTACGATTACGAGTATTCGCGGCAGACGTCCGAATATACAATGAGTCGTGATATCAATTGACAAACGTGATCAACATGATTAATATTCTCCAGAGTGCTGTTTTTTTCGTCCACGCTCGAACAAACATTTTATTTAGCGTCGCGCATCGACTCGTCAGCAGGCATCTCGTTACATATACGTCCGCTATTACGAATTCAGTTCTAAATATTCGTCCACTCATAAATCGCAAATGAGATCTAGAATTGTGGCCGTACGTCATCGATAAATGCAAAGCGGAATAGGATAATATTCAGGCGATAGTATTCGACGATAAACTTGCGGCTATCGGTTTAACATGCTTATCGCCATTCGCGAGTCACTATTAGTATTGTGAAATACGAAACCGCATAATTTTGGCGTTTTCTTGAACGGCAAATGTCAAGTGTAATGCACGGGCCGTTCGCTCACCTTTACAAAAGCAACAGGGAGAGATAAAATTCGTTAGATATTATCCTCTGTATTCTGTAACTTGTTACGACAGTAATGATACCGTTACATTTCGTTGCGCAGCTTTTTACCTATGTGCAAAATCTGCGTAACGACAATATAACAATATCGTTACTGTCGTAACGAGTTCCAGGAATATAGGGGCTTGCGATTTACAACCGACGTTTACACAATAAAAGCAACGGTTACGGCGTAGCCGTAATTCGTACCTAAAAGTAGCGCCATTAATATTCCGTACTCGTTGCTCGTTCGTCATTTAATGAAGCTAACTCATATACTGGCGTAGCTACGACTAAAAAGTCAGATCTCGACGACGGATAGTGAGAATCATTAAAAACGAGGCCGTCGTTGCCGACGCCGTGACGACGGCGGATCTCGTTGGTGCATATCTCGGTCTTACGTAAACGCTTGGTATTAATGCACTATACTGTGCGTTCGTCTCTGGTACGAGGATGGATGTATCGCAGGAAGTGCTTTTCTCTTCGTCGCCTCTGCTGACGTACGTCTCATTTGCGCGCTTATTCTATGCAGAATCTGTAGCAAAGTACATTTGACGCTTGTTCTAACATAAGAGACACTAAATCATTCTCATTGTACATACCAATTTCGTACATTTTCATATTTTCTATTATTGACTCAAATGTATTTATAATCTTCAGAATTTAATGTAATGTTTGAGAAATAATATTGCTTAATATCGCTTGTGGATAGAAATGTGATCATTTTAAAGAGAACAAAAAGGAAGTAGTATGGATTAAATGATTTTATTTTAATTTTAAATCTCTTTTATTTTGATACTCTCGTATTTCTTTTTAGACGAATATGTTATCGATTATATACTAGCAGTATAATCATTATCGTTAGAGTTTATATTTTCAATCGATAAAATTTCGATGGAATTTCGTTATGTGAGATAAACTTTACTTTTCTCTTCCTTTTTCTTTCTCTATAACTCGGTCTTTCCGCTCTGCCTTTCTACTGTATTTGCCGTCATGACGGTCTTACGTACACATCGTAAAATATGAAATATACAAGCAGGGCCAGAGGCTTTCCTGCAATTTTCATGCATGTACACATAGAGCGTACACTTTGTTGTTATGCAACGCATCTTCTTGTGTGGCCAATTGCAAGTATGGATTAAAATGATTAGCTTAGATATATAATTGATTTCCGTTGTTTTCTACAATCTTTTGACGTGCCATATGATATATATATATATATGTGATAGACAATAAATTTATTACCAGTAGAAAATCTTTTAATTCATATAATATTTAACACAAAAAATAAATCTCTTACATTATTTGAAGAAAACTTTAAATAGAATAATATATATATAGTATAAAATATTTTAAATTTATAATATTCAATTTTGTTTTTTTTTTTGAGAGTTTAGAAATTAATAAAAATTTTGAAGATAATATTATACATAGATTTATGTTGACAACTAATTTCTAATAAAATTCTAATAAAATTAAAAATTAAAGATAATTTTAATCTCTTTTTATACGATATTTAATATTGCGAGACTGAAATATATTGCAATATATTATATATGATGATTAATGAAATAAAAATAAATTATATCTATAAAACATACTAAAGAAAAATTGATACTTTAATGATATCAAGTTTCACCGGAGTATCGTATCGCTTTTCACAATCAGTTGATATCAATTGATGTTTAATCAAAATATTAGTATTGAACTGCCTATATCTCAAAGTGAAACTTCATATTAAGAGTACCTGGCTTGATGTGCTTTGTGATAAATAAATTGATGTCGATAAACATCGATAATTCTTATTTGATGTGTAATAAATGAACTTTCAGTCTAATGATGATCAGGTACTTTCAGATTCATGTAACGACTATAAAGATAAGCCTAATTACGGTAATAAACGACATTTATACATTTTATTTATTAATCTGTATGCTAGCTTTCTCTCGAGAACTTTTAGACCTGCGAATTAATATTCGATTGAAATATATCTCCTATTCATAGCGGCTTGCAGGAAAAGAGCAAAAAGAAGTTTTGAACAACGTAATAACAGAGTCACGCCGGTGGGTGTCTTTTACCTCGTTGAATTTACATCGCAGGCTTTCCCGGATTCTCGAATATGAATAATAATTCACTGGCGCGGACTGTCGGCTAGATCTATGTCCGACTTTTTTGGAATTTTCTCGCAAGGGCATCCTCGAGCTTATGCGGACATGGGCAAGGGTGTGTTTGTGAAGATATTTAATCGTCCATCATGTAAATAACGTCGCAGTCACAGGACGATGTAGCGCCTCTGAAAAGAACGGCTTTGCACTCTAGCATTCAACTCGCACGTTTATCTTTCTTTTTCTTTTTACCTTTTCATTTTCTCCTCTTCTGTTTTTACCTTTCTATTTTTTGTCTTCGTTTATGTACAGCATATATTGATTGAAAATATATATATTTATGATTTCAAATAGAATCATCAAAAATTTGATATTAATAAAGTAAATTAGTACTTAATATTAAATATATCTATTTTTTCGTGTAAATTAATTTTAATTTATATAATATAAATATTTTTTTATTTATATATATATATATATATATATATATATATGTATAATTATAAATATTATTATTTTACGCATAGAAGATTATTTTTATTACGTACCTATATATGCGATTGTCAGTTTTTATTAAGCATTTTCTATGCAATCAATTTTCTATGCATTTCTGAATCAATAATTGTATTATGTGACTTTATTTGAGATGATATACTCTACCGTTGCAAGGTAAATGCTCTTATTGTGCTCCAAAAGGATCAGTCCCGGTTGCGTAATGAGCTTTGCCTTTCTCTGTCTCTTTTACGATCCTTTCCTTTCATCCCATCGCAAAAATATATCCTCCATTTTCCGATTCCGCTTACAGCTACTGCTACGAATTTCCGCATACGTTCGCGCGAATTTTCATTTGAATAGTTAAATGCTGGCGCTCGGTCATTTAGCTGCTAGCTTCATCGCGGCATAAACCGTCGTGATTTAAGCGCGATCAGGACGGCCAGATATGTTACGCCAATTTAAATGGCACAAGAGTATACGTATATATAGGCAGATCGTGAGACAGGCTGGTAGCGGAAAATTAAATGTGAGTATGATTTTAGGCGGGCAATTTATATGTAAATGACACTGCGCTTCCGCCTCGCACCCCTTGCGTTCCCCATTTAGTATCTCCCGCGGCATACCATCTACGCCGAATATTTAATAATGCCTATTGTTTCACCGGTAACGTGCACTGTGGCTTGAACTCGGGCCAGTCTCCCGGATATCCCGCGAGGCCCGCCGAGGCATTCAAAATGCGAGATTTCGCCCGGATTTTCCGCGAGAGGTATAAATGGTGCCGACCTTTACCCGCCAGCAGCATCCGGTTCCGGAGACGGGCGCGAGAATCCCGCTCCCGGGATGGGAGCCCGAGGGCTGCTGAAATAGCGACGGTCCGTGAATAAAGGGCTCGCGAAGGCTTTGATTCCGCGCCACTGGGCATCTATCTAAACGCGGAAGAATAGCAACCGTGCGAGATCCGCGCTTACATACCGTACGCTTGCGCATCGTCTTTGTTAACCTCGGCTTGGGTGAAGCACCGGGTAAAATCCGCGGATTATAGAACGATGTATGTCCTGCGCTCGTCTTTCACGACGGCATATTGTTTTCGACACACACACACACGATCTGTAAAATTAATAAATTATTCTCGCATATTCTACGACGAGATATTTGATTGCAAAGAGAAATAAACAATCGAACGAAAAAAAAGCATTGTGATTAAATTGAATCTATTTGCGCATCAAATAGAGATTATCGATGATTATTGACGTTACTCTGTTTATTTAAATAAATTATCTATGTATACATTTGGAATTGTCTATCACTAGAGGATAAATGATTTAGGATTAATTGGCGAGTATATCTGTAAATAAATCAATGGTGTGAAATTCACACTTTTTGTGGTATAAAATTATAACGATTATCAGTTAATAAACATTTATTTGTATTTTGATGGGTATAAAATATTTTATAATCGATTATCGCATATATTAAAATTAGAAATCAGATTACAACTTTATATTCTAATGTTTGTTCAGCAAACTTTGCTTACGGCCAGATGCAGAATTTAATTATGACCACGAAAGAGTGAGAAGAGGGGAAAAAAGAGAGGTTACACTCGTATTAATGTCGGAATCATATGCCCTCGATAGACGCAACGACAGTGTTTATGAGACAGAAGCGAAAAGCGGCTGATTAAAAATAATATTATAGGTTTTCCGTTAATAAGATATTAATCCGAGTGACAGTTGAATTTATACGTCGATCGTTTATAATTTGATACGCAAAGAGAATCACACTGTGTAGTAAAGAGATTCAATGGACGTACGCTTATATTTGTAGAAAAATATATTAAACTATTACTAATTATAGAATTAGAATAACAAAGGAGCTGTGGCAGTCAGGCATGATAAGAAGTGCGTAGATTAAGATCTTTTTAATATGAAATTCCTTTTGTGTAACATTTATTCAAAAAGTCAAGAAGTTTAAACCATTATCGTAAAGCAATTTAGAAATGTGATAGATATTCTTGATTTTCGTTCTTTGGGGATTTATAAAAAAAGCTGGAATTATTTTATTTACGCTCATAGAGATCAGTTTCAGTATTATCATATAATGTTTGTAAATCGCATATTCGAAAATTATTGCTATAACGCCGGTGGCGGCAATGACAGTGTGGTTGGCCGTGGGGTTTTATCTGCACGCCTGCAGCTGAAATTAATTGCATTCATGGAAGTTGATTATGTCCATTTAAATAGCCGCGATCGCGAGTAAGTGAGGGTGCGCGGTATTTCCGCGATATCGCAAAAACACCGGCCGGCTCAAAGACTCGTGTGGTTTCCCATTAATTCTACACCTGTGCCATGTCGTAACTAGTGTAAAATTACATTTCGCCCGTGTGCATGTCGCGTTTGCGTGTTTGTTTACTTCTCGATCGTTTTACTTTGTTTTCATCGCGACATGGCGGATATTAATTCCGTGCCGGTCGCATCGGCGATTTTACTTCGAAAACGTCATATCTTATATTTTTTGCTCAATAAAAATTTTAATGTATGCCATTATGGAAAGTTTTAATTTTGTTTTGCAAATATTTATTTTATCTAATAACGATCTCTATGTTTATTGAACTTGGATAATCAATAAATTAAGAATAATTAACAAGAAGGGGCAAGCTTTATATTTTTATGTATTTCAAATTCTTAGGTACGTTTCGATCTTATTATTAGGTCATCCTCAGTATAAAAAAATTTAAACGCAAATTTGACAAAATTAATAAAACGATTAAAATTATATGATTTATAGTTATGCAAAAAGTTGGTAGTATTTTATTCTATCTATCTTCCGCACAATGCAATGCTTTTCCTTTTGATATTATCAGTTATATTCTTCCATTATAACAGTCGCGATAAGTAATGATAAAAATATGAACATGATGAGCAGGGTTGGGTAGTGCTAAAAAGATAAAAATTAAGTTAAAAAGTTAAAAAGTTAATTAATTTTAACTTAGTTACATTTTAAACTCAACTTTTTAACTTTATTTAGTTACATTTTATCCGTAACTATTAATTTTTTATTTAATTCTTTGAAGTTAAATCTCAGACATAATATACGGCAATAGCAATAACTTAAAATGAAATGAAAATTACAAAAGTGAGCAAATTTGGTATTAACCAATGAAATTATAAATATTCTAGTGAATTTGCTCACTTTTGTAATTTTCACCTCATTTCAAATTACACAATCGACCCCCAGATTTCAATCTGTCAGAAACCGTGTATTTCGATGTATCTACGAGTAGTTTCTCATAGGTTGAAATCTATTATTCCTACTATCGCTCGTATTGTGTCCGAAGCTTTAGTCACATCACAGGTCAGTATTTATAGTCGAATCTTATATACTAAAGTATATATAAACAAAACATGTAAATAAAATATAGAGTATTTTCTAAATGAAATATATATTTGTAGTATTCATTTCTGTTATTTGTAAGACTGAAACCCTAGAATCATGAATTAAAAAAATATAAGAAAAAATTTAACTTTTCAATTACTTTTTTTATTAACTTAACTTTTAATTCAATTAATTTCATTATAAATTAACTTGTATCTTAACTAAATTAAATTTTCAAGATTGTTAACTTTAACTTAACTTAGTTCAAAAAAAGTTAACTTACCCAACTCTGACGATGAGTCATTAAATAAAAATGTACCAGCACACATTTTCAACTGCGATTGGTAAACCAGCATATAATCAGTAATTGAAACAATGAGTTAATTTAATTCGCAAGAAGCAAATGCGATACAATACAAGAAATTGGACTGAACTGGTTTCAATTTTTATTTCTGATCGCATTTACTTCTTGCGAATTAAATTGACTCATTGTTTCAATTATGATTATATCCTGGTTTACCAATCGCAGTTGAGAATGTGTGCTGGTACATTTTATTTAATGACTCATCATGTTTAATATTTTTATCATTATGGACTTATTGCGATTGTTATAATGGAAGAATATAATCGATAATATTACTAAAAACATTGCATTGTGCGAAAGATAGATAAATACTATCAACTTTTTGCGTAATTATAAATTGTATAATTTTAACCATTTTATTAATTTTGTTAAATTTACGTTTAATTTCTTTACACTGAGGATAATCTAATAATAAAGTCGAAACGTATATTCTAAGAATTTGAAATACATAAAAACCTGGCTTGTAGTTCCTTCTTGTTGCTTATTATTATTAAGCCATTATAAGATTATTTTTATTCAATAAATTAAGGTAATAACACACGTGAATATAATATTAAAATACTTTTCAATGACGAATTACGCTTTTATATACACATTATTAACTGTGTTAAAGATGATGTAAAGTTAATTAGTTTTTGCAAAATTGCAACTCATGTGCCACTGGCTTGATTACACATTACGAAATCTCATTTCGCGTGTGCATTGCGTTAATAATTTTCAACTATCAACGCCGTATGCACTTTACCTCGTGGATATATTCTTTGTTAAAAAGAGATACGTCAAATGTACTATTTTTCATTAATCCTTTTGCCCGGTCGCATATTAAATGATATATCACAAAAAGAACCATAGTGAAACAGTAGATAGTAATTGAGTAACATACATACTTACATGTAGCAAGTAGATAGCAAGCGCTATATATAATATGTTTTTAATAAAGCTTATTTCCTTTTTTCGTAACATTGTGTATCTCGCGTGTATAATTAGTATAATTGTTATATGATCTTTATCATAGGCAGGCGAAAATAAATTAAAATATATAGGAAAAATTTAACATGTAAACTCACATTAATGCACTTTATTACAAACGTTTGTTATTTTATATGTACGGTTATATATATGTCTTGAATCACGAAATAATATTCAAAATAGAAACTCGAATTCAATTAGATTGCGCCTTGATTTCGGATGTATATAAAAAGTTTGTAAAAAGCTTTTTAAAAGAAATTTCATTTTATAAAGATCGATACATTTCGAAGAACAGTGAACAACAATTATTTACTGAGGACACGATGCTGTTACATATTATTTTGGAAAATTTAGCATGTACCGTGCATAAAGACGGATTGCGTTAAAGGGCAGTTAAAGGGCATTTTATTTTAGTTTAGAATTTTTACGCATTTTTCGTCGGGCTTTTGCATTTTTAATAAGGCTACCTGCTTTATACCGGATGAACGTGATACTGTTTTAATACTATTACGTACTTATCTAATTTATTTACATTTAATTTACAAATTTGACTGCGTAGCAGTCACCTCTAGCCCAATTAAGTTTGTTCATAATTTACTTCATTTTTATATGATTTAACGTGACCCTTGTCTCATATAAATCCTGATGAGTTTACATCGTTTAACGATGTGCATATAGAATATCCGCAGATACGACAAAGTATTGCGCATGTATCTGTATCGAGTTTTCTTGTCGTCACACTCTAAGGGATACACCGCCGACAAATAAAAGGACAAAGGGTATAGATGAAGGGGGCGGAGGTAAAAATGAGAAAAGAAGAAGAGAAACGAAAGGAGGGGGGGGGGGGATACGACCCGGCTTGGAAAATCCCCCTATAATTAAATTGTCTTTTATATTCAGACGAGGGCTGAAAATGAAACTGGTCCAGGATAAACCTGCCGAGTCGTTCCGCCGGTTCTACCTCTTTTCTCTTCGCCTCTCCGCGCTCCTCGATGTGTCTCTCTTCTCCGTTTCCTCCTCTCTCCGATATCCTTTTTCTACGATCCGTCTCGATCTTCTCTATCTATTCACTCCCCCCTCTTCCCTCTCAGCCTCCCCTTTTCTCTTTGCTACTTTTCTTTTTCTTGCGGATCTAGAGGGCAATGACACATTCTCTTCGATGGCTGCCTTCGTTTTCCATGCTCCGTTACACCCTTCTCACGCAAAATGATGCCCCGTCAGTCTACCATCGATTTCTGTTTCTTCGCGACACTCTTTCTCCCTCTGGAATTCGCCTGAGTATTTTTCGAATCAGGTAAATCTCTGTTGAGATTTCTCTCTCACTTTCGTGTCATTCTTGCGGATCCTAGCCATTATTTTACATATACGTGTTATATATGTACATGTATATTATAATATTATACATGTGTGTGTACATATATGTATATACACATGTATATGTGTGCACGAATAATGTGTGTGTGTGTGTATGGTGTGTGTGTAATATATATATATATATATATATATATATATATATATATATATATATGTGTGTGTGTGTACATATATTTCCACCATCTTGTCGACTGCCTCGTTTGACTTGCAAATGTAATCACTAAGAGCACCCATTCGACCTGATCCTATTTCTATGACCGGGGGACCGCACTTGCTAACCTCGTTCCTAGATCCCGATGAGAAATCTGTGCGGAGCATCGATTTGGCGAAGTACCGAGTTCCAGGATCAATCGATTCCCCATGATCTTCGATTCCCGCTTTCTTGAAAAATGGGACTGTCTTTGATTAAATCTGAGCCATATAATTACGTTTACGGTCGACATTGGCTTTAAATTCGTCAAAGGATTCAAAAGAAAACCCAGGAAAACTTTTATGTACGGGATTTTATATACACACAAACAAAAATTACGTATAATATAATTTTGCTCGTGGCGTTGTATATTTTAGTGTAACTTCCTCAATAATCTGGCTCCGTTATTGCATATACATTTGTCAGCATGGCGCGTATTCTAATTTGATTTCGTATTGTTACGTTTCGTCACGCGACTCCACACATATTGTTACAGATAATATGCGCGTATGTTTGTATATACCCGCGAGCCACTCTGTCTGAATTTAAAAAACAGTCCGTTGATTAGCATGAACTAATTACATGCAATTAATTAATTATAATTCTATATGATGTAATGGCAGCTGCCACAGGGTGCGACCATTGAATTTAGAGCCGTGCAGTATTCACATCGTAATATGCATATCCGAGCCGGCTAAGAGGAAAGAAATTTTTGCGGCCGTTAGTACACCGGTTATCTTTATTACTCTCGCTAATGCTACGTCGCGAAGGTATTCTCACAATTCTCCAAAGGGAACGCAGTCGCGAGCAACGACGACCGACGTTGAGATTCATCTCGCGTGCGTACGACAAGCTTTGTTTGCCAATGTCGTGCAAGTGTTTCGCGAGCAAACGTCCTTATCTCCTGGGTCGCTTTGTACGCCAAACGTAAATATTTTAGATTCCTCTTGTCCCCGCGGAATCTTCATTTCTTTTTCGTCGAAATGACCGGTCGAGTATGTATATAAATCGTAAATAACAGAATGTACACTGTAAAAAAATTAATGTAAATTTTAACTTAAAGACGTGTAGTGGACGTGTAGTTTCTGAGACATGCCAAAAAATTAAAATTATCATTTTTGCTAAGTCTTTAAGTTAAAATTAACATTTTATTTTTTACAGTGTATGTGTACGCCTTTATCCTTTACATTTAAGAGTACACTTGGTTGATGCCTGAAAAACTGGCTCGATGACGGATTTGTCTGCGCGCAGGGGAGTACTTTCGCCATTACCATTCGAGGATTAAATTTATTGTTCCCCGCGAACGCTCGGAATCGTTCTCAAGAGTCATTCGACTGCGCTCTAATGATTCCCGCTGTAAAATCTATTTCGTCATTCGCATCGTTAGGAGGTATGCTGAGCATCTAGAACGTGTATAACAAATTAAAAGGAATTAAATGCTCTTTTTAATTGAGAAATCAACAATCACTCGCAGAGAGGCATACTCGTGAACGAGGCAAAATTTACGCGACAGCAATCATATTCTTGTGTTGTTATTCATCTGTTGTCATTTAAGATAAATGAAATTTATATTAATCCAATTTCTCGCATTTAATATTGTTATAGATTAATAAATATAATTATTTCCATCTGTAAATTTGTTCAATATTAACATAATCGTGTAATCATTAATTTGCTTAAGAATTATCATCCAACCAAGAGACATTGAATTCAGTTAATTACTTGTAAAAATTAGTTTCACGATGGTTATTATTTCATATAGAATTACTAGAATCGATGTGATTTGACAGTCGGATACTTCTAACGACGACGGAGAGTTAATATATCCCATCAGGAAAGTACGTTAGTTAAAGGGGCTGAAACTGGCAAGAGTAATGGCTTCTCCGAAGCTGGGTTATCGTTATTGTTGACTGAAAAAAAGGTGGGCAGTGCGGCGACCAGTCCGGAACCGACAGCTCCATCAGCAACCGTGGTACGCAATCGCGTCCGGCAAATGGGAGCAACCAGAAGGACGAGTGACGAATAGCCTGTGCTCGACTACTTTGGACGTGGTCCATTGCCGGAGCTGCCGCGCTTGTTAAACCGTTTCGAACTGCACTTTGCGTGCCTTCGCGTAGTTTCACGCCCTGTTACGAACACCTTCAAGTACGACTGCGACGGTCAATTCATGGCACTACGAAGCCTCTTCGTATGAACGTTCTGTCGTAAACCAGACGGAAATTTCGCAACCTGCGAAACGCAATTTATCCTTTGCTTGAACGTCCACCTATTCGATTTTGTTATTAACATGTATCGAAAAACTGCCGGATGATACGTGAATAAAACAACAAGATAGGAACATTGACCGTACTCGTAAAAGATTACTAATGTTTTGCACTATTTTCTTTCTCAATTAAAATAGGCGCTCTCTTTCTCTCTCTCTCTCTCTTTATCTTTTTCTTTTCTCTACTGAAAAGGAACTCGTTCTTTAATCAGTTTCAAATTATATTATAATTAGTTTCTAAGCTATTAAAATGAAATTAGTTTTTAAGTTGTAAAATAAAAAAAAAGGAAAATAAAGTTAAAGCAAAATAAATTCACACTCATGAAAAAAATATACGCGATATTTGGATATCTTATGTATTTAAAGAAAAGTCTGACTTTGTCGAAAATATTTATTATTTACGAGTTTTATTTAATTACGCGAAAAAGATTAGTTTATGAGTTACTCATGTTTGCACATAGATAAAAAAGGATTACTATTCTTGGTATTAGCTTTAAAGAAATATGAAAATTTGCTGTAGCAAATTATCTTATACCTTTGCAGTGACGTGCTTACAACTGCATTACACAATTATGATTACTTCTTGTGAATACAAGCGTGACTTTCAAGTGTTCAGTATATGCTGTTTTAAAACATAAATTATAAGAGAAAGTCCCGCTCTATTTATTTCTTACAATTAATAATCTCAGCGTATTAGAAAATAAATATTGACTATTAGCATAAAAGAAAGAAACCGCTTGATGAAATGCATCGTAAACAGAGCTCGCAATATGCATTTTTGCTATTTGTTGATAGCTTAACGTTTTCGACGGGAACGTGATGGGCAGCAATATGCTTGCGTGATAGTGGCTAGTCCATTATGCGCATTTATGAATGCAAATGGGTTAAAGATGGCCATGAACGCGCGTACGAAGGACGTAAAAGGTGAATATACGCATACGCGCCTCCGAACATTTTAGCAGCAAATTCTCGGCCATTTCTATGAGTCTAATGGCACAGATGATAAATGTGCACGTAAATTGTGCAGTATATATTTCATAGTTAAAATTCTGGAGCGACGGTAACCACAAAGATCGTATTAATATACTTTATACTTTTGTTTTAAACGTAGTTTTAACTAGCGGCATTCTTATCCTATATTTAATATTATATATCTTAATATGACGTATTGTATATTACTACTCGTTTAATAAATAATTTGAAAAGCGTTACTGTACAGAGTTCTTCAATCAAAGATTGTTGTAATCATTTGAAATTATTTCGAATCTTTCCGAGTAGTCGACAAATTTCACAATGCAAATTTCACAATCAAATTTCAACAAGGATATTATCGAGAACCGTTTCAGTATATTAACGAGCGTAATGCTAACAGTCATAATACATTCGATGTACAATACGCGATACGTATACAGAGCGTTATTACAAAATAAATATTTGTATTGCTCGCTGTCGATCGAGAGACACCGTTTTTCGGTTTATGCGAACAAATCCAGTCAGTACGGTGGATTCACGTATGACGGACTCGTCATCGACAAGATAACGCTCTTTCGTATTTCTGTTTTTCGTCACAGCGTCCATGTCGATCGAATCGAGAGCGATACGTTATACGCTCCTAGAATAGGATCTGGGAACAGGGTCTCTCATTGATCCGGAAAACAAGACAATCCACTCGGAAGTTTTTATCGTGGGGCAAAGGAAAGAGCGTGTAAAAGCACGGGATCCATTTCTGATTCCTACTACCGCGGATGCGGATTTCAGGGATCCCCGGGATCCAGACTCACGGTCGATCGCGTTTGTCACGTACCGCGAAAATCAATGAGTTCTACGTACGATGCTCCGAAGGAATGCGAAAAGGGGAAAGCTCGCACTGCAGCGACTTTTCTATCGTGAAGGTACGCCTGATGTATGTCGCTTCCTGCAACCTCCCCTGGGCGACATTTAAACGGATGCATACTTCCACGGATTTTGTTCGGGGCTTCTCGTGCTCCAATTACTCGTCTTTAACGTTAATAATGCGCAAACAACCGTCGCTTTTAATTGTTTCGCCTCTTGTTCGATCTCTTCTAAACGCGAACGTCAATGAATTTCACGTTGGCTTGTTTATCAGTTCAGTTTTGTAGCTAAATTTTAGTTACTACTTTTTGACTTTGATGCTGAGAGCTTATTTGAGAAACGAGTTAATTTATCTAATTTTTATTATTTTGTTTTCGTAAGAAGCGTACACTGTTAAATTCGTAATGTTAAATTATACCCAGAATTTGAGTTATTTTTAATCATAGATCGCCACTACTTCTACTCAATTTAATTAAAACAATGAAGTTGAACAACTCAAGAAAATGTGCTAATTATTATGATTTGAGTAAAATTTAGCTTATTATTTACTAATGTATACTAATGTTTAAAAAAATATGAATGTTTTTACTTTGAAACTAATCTCAGAAAAATAGATTGATTTACGTATTGACAATTGTAAAATTAAAATAATAAAATATTATTTAACTTAAGGGATTGAATTACAATTGCTCCTTTGATTTGATATCTAATAGTTTACCATTTTCTTCATTATCATAATTTATTCTGTTATCACATACATTTGTCAGACATATATATATATTCGCGGTGTATTGTCTTGATTTTATTGCAACAAGATACTCAGATAAATCTTATTTAGAAACGGTGAATTTGCCTAAGAGAATGTTCCACACAAGATGTACCTCGTTGGAATATGTTACAGTTGTTTCGTGTACCTACTTAAGAAATAGTTCCTATTCCTCGTAATCCATCTTATAGAATTTTCGGTTGACATTACCGAAAATGTGTTGTACGATTTAGAGAACATTACTAGAAGCTACACGTACATACACGATGTACATATATTTATCTACTTTTGATACTAAACTAACACGAGTTGCCTTATTTTGCAAAATTTTTATTAACATTTCGCGCGGAATAAAAGTTGAAAAGTTTTAATGAATCGAGAGATATACGAATATAAAATACTGATTGTGAGTAATACTTGCAATGCAAACGATGTACCTTAATAGGGGATACAAACCGATTTTAAATAAAAACGTATGTGCAATAATATACAAAAAGAATAAAGAATTATTTTATCAAAGTGTTTACCGATTTTGTTGAAATTGGAAACGCATGTACATATATTTATGCATCTTAACTATTGCCGACTGTTAATATCAGATATTATTAACCAAATCATTGACTAATTACTCAACTGTTACGTTAAAATGAATATTTGTAATGTAATATATTTTAACAATGAAAATTAATTATGTTTTATTGTCACACAGTTGTACCGTTAATCACACATCGAACGAATTATATTGTAATATATCCGCGTCAAGGCACATAATGTATATTGTGTTACGCGAGATGTGTTTTGTGAGAATTTGTATGGAAATTTTTGTTCAATTGACATATAGCGTTTCACTGAACCGATATTAGCGGCTGACGTTTGGCATTAAATCCTGTTCTTTTTTATGCCGTCACCGGGAGTAAGTTAAACAGAGACTCGTATCAAATGCAAAAAGCGAGGATAACGCGGTTATTAATTTTAGCCTCAATGGATTATAACGTTCGCAAATACGGTCGATGATGTTTCGATACGCGTCACAGAGAAAGAATGTTAAATCGAAAATAATATTCCGAAACAAAATGATGACCGCAGACCCTTTTTTTTTTTCCACCGAACTCGTGTTTACCGCGCCGGGAATCTTTCATCTTCGCGTGTGATACGTTTCGTACGCCACGTATGAATGAACGGCGCAAGAGTATATTTCTCGCGTTCGTGATATAACGTACACAAGATAGACGCGATGAGAGCAATCAGCGAAATATCGCGAGATCGTCGCGCTCGCTACTCGCTCGTTCTCTCGCTCGTGCGAATAGTTTAAAGCTGCGCCGTGTTGCGGTTTTAGAAATCGCAAAGTGAAATACCAGCCGCTGCCGCCATCCGGCTTCAGCTTTGTAAATCGACGCCCGATTCGGGCGAGCGTCCTTTGCGTCAACCGCACATCGGCTGCCGCACATCGGCTGCCGATTCGGCAGCCGACCAACAGCTTTGAATTTCCAACACGCGCGCACGAGTACATCGAGTACATACGCGGGTTGCATAAGCGGAATACAAACTTTTGCGGTCGAAATCCCGCACACGATTTCTTGCCCGCCATTCGCGCCGGGGAGAACTAAAAATACATATCGTGAGTCATCGAATTCGTCGAACGTGCCCTTTCTACCGGTCTATCCGTCCGTTGGTGGTCGAACACGAATATTTTTTTCAAAATATCGTAATTGAATTTATATCTTGACGTCGCCACACGCACGGATTAAATCGCGTTACTCGGACAGATAATAATAACAACACACAGTGAGTTTCAAAAACCGTCAGTTTTTTTTGCATCATTTCTCGCGGAATAACGATTTTGCGCAATGAAGGTAATTGCATGTTATGCCCCGAGACGAATTACTGTGATTTATCGTTTACGCTAAAGTTATTATCCGGAATGCAGTAAACACAAGAGATCAATATTGAATTACAGAATGTTGTACAGCGCGGATTGGAACTCGTTTTGATTCACGATACCGTGGCTGCACAGCCTTTACTAGCGGAATCGCGCGCAAACAAACGTATTCTAATCAGCATGCACATCAGCGGCACGTAAATTGCATACCGTAGATCAATTAGCTCTTAATTAGCGATTGTATCTCGATGTCATTTACCTGACATTTGTTACTGCCGCAGCGTTTGAGCTGTGAAATTTCAAATCGAAAAAGGATTTTTAAGACGTCTTTTCCTATCGGCGTTCTTTCCAGGAAAGTCAATGACTTAGAATCGTTGCTAGAATTCAGTTTAAAACCTTGTTTCCTTCCCGTTGATCTATGTCGTAATTCCATCTATCTTTCTCTCTCTTTCTCTTTTTCCTTCTCTCTCTAGTACTCCCTTTGAATTGCACGCAACTTCGGATTTAGCGAAGTAGCTTAGCAGGAGTATCCAAGGATAGAGTCGAGTTGTTTCCGTACATTTAGAATCGGTGCATTCAGATTGATAGCAGATTATCATAAATTGCGAACTCTCTCGTAAACTCTTTATTGCATCGTGTATCTTCGTGCCTTCGTCTGCGTACAAATCGCTCGGTTTATCGGATATAAATATTTTATCGGAACATATTCGCGTATTTATTGATTCTCTTTTACTTTTCCTTATCGAAAATCGAATAGTTCTATTTTGGAGGCCTCATGTTTAGAAAGTATGCAAAATTATGTATACACTGCACGTACATTATTCAGAATATGCGATGGAATTCAATTATATAAATGGGAATATCGCATGTATGACGTCCTCATGTAATGTAAAAACTGACAAAATTAATGGATCTATTTCTAGCTTCGTTCAATGTCAATAAGCGACGACTTGCTTATTCATAGACTCGACGACGTAGACACGAAATGTTTTTTTTTCCCTTTCTTTATTGGTCGAAAAATGGTCACGGACATATTTATTGTATGGGGAACTCAATATATTACTGTGAAACTGCGTATAAAATATGAAACTTTGAAGCATTTCAGATAAGCGATTTATTACCTTCCAACGGGTTTACGTCATAGCGAGTACGATAACCTCAAGAAAACATTAAACGCGATACACACTTTACGATACAACGTGTGCGTTTCTCCACCTCTGTGTATATGTTAATTGACCGTATATACGAATAAGAGAGAATCTGCCTCAGAAATAATATTATACATTTTGGGAAACATCTACAGTCATATGTGTATTTCTGAAGGAGGTTTATCATTAACGAGAGACATCCGGCACAATCGGGACACTCGATATAGAAATCGATTGCTTCATTCGGACGGAGATTCGTCCTGAGTCACGATAGTCGGATCGATAGTAGGTGGTTATTTATTCTGTCTAGAGCAGCGTAGGTTGGCCTTCTTTTGCGTTACTATGTGCTACGTCGCGGTTCCACGTGGCTCACGTCGAGATCAGGTCGAGAAAAACGTGTTTCGGATGAATACGAATCGCATCGTCTGAATATATATAGCGTATGTAGTTCGAATGCGCGCACTTTTGTCGATACAAATGGATTGGGGTAAAGGCCAGGAATTATTGGAATTATCTGTTCCCCTTGGGTGCACTTTTTTGCAGCTTCTACATTTAAAATGAAATAAACAAATATTTGTACGATCTGTTGGATGGAAAAAAAAAAGAATTGTAACAAAGTGCAGATAAAATGTAGTTGAAAGGAACATATGAAAAAATTTATATTATTTTCATGTTTGTTTAAATTTATATAATATAATATTATAAAATTTCTTTAACATTTCTTGCCTTGGTTATACTTCTGCTAGTCATTGCGTTAAAAAAAGATAAAATATAAATAATATATAGAATATAGACTTTTTTTAGATTCTGAGAAGCTATATTATTTTGTCTTATAAATAATGAAAAGGATAGACAATTTGAAAATGTATTCTACAAGATCTTGAGACAATACGTTCATTAATCTTGAAGAGAGAGAGAGAGCTCGATAAAATACGATCCCCGCCTGGCTCTCATAGTAATATTACGTCGACGTGCCCGTATCGTGTAACACATTACGTTTCGTCGCGTAATACTCGGACGGAGCTGCATTATGCGCTCAAGTGCGCGCATACATGGACGACAGGGAGTTTGCGGTAGCGTTGTAATATCCCATGAATCCTGTGATAAGTGAACTCTTCTCTTCCTCCTGTCGAAATTAAAATCGAAGAGAATTTGCTAAGTATCTTTTAAGCTATTCAGGAATTTTAATTAACAAAGAGATCTTGTATTTTTATTGCATAATACACGAATAATTAGCATTTGTGTTGATAATCGTAAATTCGATTATATTGTAACGTTTAAGATAATCTATCATTATTCAAATTAGAAAAAAAAATAGAAAATAATCCATGATTTAATTTTTAAATGTATCACACAAAGGACAGTATATTACTTTATTTACAAACACGGAAAACTACTTTTTCATAACGCACGTAATAAATGTACTCGTACACTCACTCAGTAGAACAGACTACGGAGCGCGAACTCCCAGAACGATGTAATTATGACGTTCTCAAATATGTATTTAACTGTACTCCCTTCGGAGTAGTTCAACACGTGTCGCAAAGCCGAGTGCGGCATTTCCTTCCTCCCCGCACTTGTCGTTCAGTGCATCGAGTTTGGGAAATTCGACCTTACGCTCTCTCTCTTTCGCTAAATAGTCGTCGCTTCTCGCTCGCAAACGTATACAGACGTATACTCTGGTAGATTTTAGAGCTACTATCACGCTCTCTCTCTCTCTCTCTCTCTCTCTCTCTCTCTCTCTCTCTCTCTCTCTCTCTCTCTCTCTCTCTTTCTTTCTCTCTGTTTCTCTTGGTGCACGTCGAGGCAATTTTCTATGAGCAAACGTCGCGTCTTTGGAAGGCTCTGACGCACGTTATCTTACGAAGAGCGCCCGAGGTAGGCGGTTAGATGCTTACGTAGATCTGACGATGGCAGGATCTTTCCCCGTGTGTTGGTACGCGAATATGGAGTCGAACACTTCTTGCCGCAATGATTCTTTATAAGAGGAGTAGCAACGTAGTAGAAATTTCTCTTAGTAAGGCGTATCACCGAGCTTTTTTTCCTAGGATCAGTTGCACCGACGTCTCAGCTTTGATTATAGATAAACTTCCTCTCTTTGTACAGTAGTATTAAAAAGCTGCAGTTCTGCAGTAAAAAGTTTTATTTATAAATTTATATAATTTGTTTAGAAAAGTTTTGACGTTTATTTAGACATGCGTTGTTAAATTCATAACGTTAAATTATACCCAATTTTAACATTTTTAATCATTTCTATGTAGGTCTTTACCACTCCCCCTCAATGCTAATTAACAATTAACTCAAGAAAATGTATTAAAGTTGATTAAAAAAATTTAGTTCATTATTTACTAACAGTATAAGTACGTAAATAGACGTTATTTACTTTGAAACTAACTACAGAAATGGGTTAATTTACATTTTAACTCACACATGGAAGTTAAAAATAACAAAATATATTTAACTTAAGGTACTTGAATTATTATTGCTCCTTTGATATATATCTAACAGTATATGTTTTCGTGATATTAAATTAAGCGCAGTATTTGGTGTAAGCGATCGTTTTTTCTCTTCCGAAATCTGAACGAATTATTTCGATGGAAAAATTGAATATTAAGATAATTTATACGATAAAAGGTTGACAGAGATTTTTCGTAAAATTTTATTAAAGTCGCAATCTCTGTTTCCTTTTTCATCCTCTCTCTTTCTTTCAAATATAATTTTTCTTTCTTATATGAAAACACCCCTTTACATCTCACAGTGCTCGCGGATAAGAGACGGCGAAAAGAAAACGAGGAAGATAGCCCGGAAGGGTCAAGTGGAGCATACAGCTTTTCGCCGGAAACTGTTCCGATCTTTCCGATTCAACCGACCATAGAAACTCGGCAACAATATCAATAAGGCGGCGGATTGTTGTGTCAGGTGGTCTTTCGAAGTGGCGATCGTTCCTTTGACGTTTACATCGCGTGGAAGTGGGTAAACAAATCGGCGGAAGAGACGGAATCAATCGTGAGTTCGTTGACTCTTAACTTGACGTTACCGTTCGCTTCAGTTGACATAACATTCCTTCCCATGGAAAGAATGCGAGAGTATTTGTAATACTTTCAATCGAAGCACGACAGTTTAACGTAAAGCTAAAACACAAACAGCAATTCATCGATAACGGAAAGAGAAAAACGAAAATGTGTAAATGAGTCTCTTAAAGAAAAGATGACGAGGATTTTAAGCTTTTATCATGAGATTTTAAGGCGTAAAACTTAAACCTCAAACCGTAAGAAAATGCCCAATCACAGTCGAATGTGAGGAGAAGAATTGATCAATTTTTTTCGGTTTAAGGCTTCAGTGTTATGCTTTAAAATCTCATTGTAGATGTCACTTTAATCCTTTCAGACCTGATTTTGTTAAAACTATGTTGAAAAAGATTTTTTTAAAATATAATTTTGTATATTTTAATGTATATTTCAATAATTTGTTATTGTATATTTTAATAATGTATATTTTATGTAATAATTTGTCATATTGCATAACTCTTATATGCTTAACTCCAATTTATAAGCTTCATATTGTTTTGGTCATTAAGAGTCCTTTGTGTTATTTAATTTAATTTTCACTTTTTCTTAAATTCAATTCATACGCGCTTTAATAAGTAATTCATGCTAAACGATTAATTCTTTTTTCAAAATTTTGATTATTATATTATTATGTACAGATCTCGATAGAATTATTAAGAATAATTTCAACAGACGATGTCTTCAAATTTGAAATGTATCACAATGTATACGCAGAATTTAAAGGGGTTAAAGAGGTGGAAGCGCGAATATATCGTGGCATTGGCCACGAAGCTTGCCAAAATTCTATGCTCGCAGTGAAGTCGCGAAGCATGCGGCAAAAGGGAAATAAGACTATTACATGAATTACCACTACTACCAGGATCGTCGAGTTCGTAAATATATCTGATAGCATGCGAATGAATCACACAGGCGACACGTGCAAAGTTTCGTCTCCTGTTGTTAACTCACGCGCGTAATTTGCATCTCGAGGCGCGTGCAGCAGGATTTTGTAGACTAATGGGATATCGATACTCGCGCTCGCGAAGAAAGTTTGCGCATTAAAGTTAATAAGTATCAAAGGGAATGATTAATAGGTATCTTGAAAAGATGCTGGGCGCAAAAGTTTCATCGATCGATATTCTGTAGTAATATCGATACCCTCTAGCGAGTGACTCATAATGCAGTGACTATCCTTATTCATGAGGATATAAGATCGTGCTTCGAGGATGATGAAGAGTGCAGATAAAAGAATATTCTACCTGACCACACACGAGAGAATTAGATAAGATTTTTTTGGATTTACATAATTTTGAAATGGTTTCCTTTTTTTTTAGAGCCGCTCATCAAAGCTGTTCGCACTCGTGATACATAAAAAGATATAAATAACGATATAGCGATAAAATTTAAATCATTTTACTAACTGGAAAAAGCAAAATACGATTTTATTCTATGTATTTTCAGATTTAAGTGATTTTTATAAAAATTGTGGAATATATTATTTTTAAAATTTATATATTTTATGTAATAAAAATTTGAAGGAAATATTTTTTTAAATAAATGAAATTACTCACATAGGAATAATCAATTATGTAGAAATAGATTAAAAAAGTGCAATCTGCTTCTATAAAAATTATTTTACTGAAATTATTATTATTATTAATTCTAATATTTTATTTAAAAAGTATTAATAAATATATCCATGAAAATTCATACTTGTAACTCTCAAGCGCTGTTAAACAAATTGGATTAACTTTTTATTGAGATAATCAACAAATTATAACGAGCAACGATCGTCATATTTACCTACCTACCATGAAATATTCAAAATATTTGCAGAACTTAAATACGAGTTGCCGCGGTGAATATGTAACACGCAATTATAATAATATACATCAAAATGTTCACACACACACACACACACACACACACACACACACACACACACACACACACACACACACACACACACACACCAAAATAGAAATATTCATGAAATTGGCACTCACTACAAACGACTTATTCTGGACGCTTCAAAGATTGGATCGCATTATTTAGTGTAAAGGCATGTAAACAAAATCTCGTTCCGGTATCTCGGCGTTTCGCACGACTCACCGTATTCTGCGAAAAATTGCCCGCGAATCCGGAAAAAGCGTAGGAAGAGGCAGTCAATCTGTTGTGCGAAAGTGGAAAGTATTTATTACATTAGAACGTCATTGCGAATTTATACTGAGAGAAAAATGTTTAGTATTTGTGAGTATAATTGCATAGTAAAATAATTATAATTAGGAGTTCCATTTTTATGGTTATTACTGCTGTAATGTTAAGAATAATAATCATATACGATAGTTCTCTCAATCATGAAAAAATTGTGCTATAAATTATGATAATTTTAAATATTAAAATGTCAATATATAAATGGTGTAAATAAAATTAACAATTTTATTCAGTAAATGCAATTGTAATTGTGGCAAATATAACTTTTTTTTTTTAATTTACCTATTTATATGTGGTAATAATAATTAAAAAATATGTTAAGAAAAAACTAAAGATTTTCAAACATTTTTTTGAGACTATTATTAACAGCATTAATTGACTATATTTGCATAATTAAAAGAACTATAAATATATTGTCCCCAAAAAAGAGATAAATATAGGTATAAATTATAGTTAAATTGTGATAATTGTAATTATTTTTTTTCTCTAACAAATAAACCTCAAGTAACATTAGACGCCGATTTTTCTTTAATTTTTTAACAGTTGTTTCTTATGTCAAAGTGAAGAAATTTATTATTAATTATAGCTTAAATTGAATATTTATGTAAAATAACAAAAATATTTTAATTGAAAGATTTAATAAGCTAAAATTAATTAAGATTTTTTTCAACTTTGATACATACTTTCTAAATATTTCTTGGAGTAAAATCTCACTTGAAAGGAATTAAAATATTGGAAAAGAGCGAAAACGTTTGTATTTTTGAATAAGAGTGGTAGATTTTTATTCTTTCATTTTTGGAACGAGATTTTACTCCAGGGACATTTTTAAAAGTTGTAAAAGAAATATAGAAGTTGTAAAAGAAATTTAGAAGTTGTAAAAGAGAGTAAGAAGTTGTAAAAAAAATCGGCGTCTGACATTCCCTAAGATTTACTTGTCAGTTTACTGATGAGAAAGAGAAAAGGAAAGAAAAGAGAGAGAGAGAGAGAGAGAGAGAGAGAGGAGGGGGGGGGGGGGCAGGAAAGAAGCGATTTGCAAACGGCAAATGGCAAAGAAAATTTCGGGGTGTCCAGTTGGATGGTCGAAGCGGCGCAGCTGGCGGGCAGGTAGCAATGTAGCATATGGCCGGTGGCTGCTGTTCCTTCGAGACGTACGTACGTACGCGTCGTACGCGTCGTACGCGTCGTGTGCCGCCGGGGGAAACCAGTCACTCGTATAAAACCGACGGACTAGTCGCGCCTCGAGTCAGTCCCGGCTCGCGCCTCGCGTGAGTGTTGCGATTGCTCGTCGCGCGTGCGAGCGAACGAACGAACCGATAAGTAAAGGGGGGGAGATATCGCGATTAGCGATTACCGTGTGTGACCCGGCCGAGGTGTGTAATAATCAAACGCGTACATTGATGGATAAGTAATTGAGGGCAGAGAGTTGCAAAAGCGAGTGCCCCGGCGTGGTGTCTCGCGTGTGCCTCACTTCTCCGAAGGTCCCCCGAAAAAGGGCCGATCGGAGGGACAAAGGGCCGTTCGGAGCCTCACTTGCAGGTGAGGCTCACCGCTACCATTCGACACCGAACGGCCTCGGACGTCGAAAAGGACGACGCTTCGCTTGTGTTGGAAGACGAGAACGTTTTCGCCGGCGAAAACAGTGCGTAGTAAGTATCGTCGTAAACATGCGCGCGCGTCGATGTTGCCGGTGCTGAGAGAGTTTGAGAGTGGTGCCGAAAATTGCGACGCGACACGTACACGCGTTCTCGTCATCGTATCTTGACGTTTAACGCGACTGATGACAGTCGCGTGGTATACGGAGTCGCATGGCGGCCCGACTGATTTCCAAGTGATAAAAACACGATGAATTAATTGTAAGTGACCCGATATTAAGCTTCCTGGCACGTATCTGGCGGATTCAGAAAGAGGGCCTTTTCTAGAGGGCCATCGGCGCGTCGCGAGCGAAATTTTTTAAATATCATTAATATATACGAAAAAATAGAATATTAAATTATGATTTAAATTATTACATTGAGAAAGTATTATTTAAATGTATAATTTATTATAAAACCTTTTATTTTAAATTATTTCCATTAATTCGAACCCCCTACCATCAAATTAAATTCATAATAGATAAAAAATTTAATGCTTTTTAAAATTATATTAATATAAAGAACGAATAATATAATGGAAGCTATATTTTTCACATCTAAAAGTTTCTTGAATTAAAAAATATTTTGGATTATCAAAATTATCAAAATTATAATTCAAAATTATAATTCATTTCAGAAATATTAAAAACATTTGCTATAAATATTTTTAAAAAAGAAGACTCTAAGGGGGGTAACCATGGCCATGGATCCGCCAGTGTTGTCACATAACTACGCTGCTACGATGTTTCGATTTATTTATATTTCCTAGAAATATCGAAGTCTCAGCATAATTTTTCCTGGCGATTCATGGCGTGTTTTCAAAAATAATATTTTCTATCATATGATGACATTCAGACATTCAGTTTGGATTGAAATCTTGTAAAGCGTAGTTTTCCAAAAATATTAATATGTAATGTTGTTGTTACATATGTATACGTCTGTAATTCTTTATAGAGTTATGCGTCAGACGGTTATTTCGCGCAGTCAGATTTCTGCCGGCAACAATCACCATTAATGTGATAAAGAGACGCGAAAAGAAATGCTTTAGACATTTGAATTATTTAAAAGTCAAATAATTTCATTCATAAAATAAAGAAAAATAGATGAAATAGAAGAGATTTTTAAAACTGTTAATCCTGCTCTTAAGAAACTCAAAAAAAAAATGGAATTGATTAGGAGCCGTATTCTTGAAAAATATCGCATACGAAAATACTATACACAGTAAAAAATATTTTGTATTTCTGTTAGAAATGTCCATTCAAGTTTTTATTAAAACTTTGCGTCCGAGTATTAATTTAACATAATGTGATTTTTATTCGAAAATTTTATGTTAAATTGATATACAATATTTCTTAACGTTAAACTAACATAATTTATTAGTAAGCGAATACCGTTAAATTAATTTAATGTATTTTAAAACGTAAATTCTAAAATTAAAGAATAAAATATATTAATTTAACATATCATAAATATTAATTTTACTGAAAAAAAATATGCTTTCATGATTTGTTTACAAACTGTGTCAGTATTTTTTTTTGGTGTTTATTCTTTTTACGTAATATTTGTGTAATTTAACGGATTCATCTTGTGTTAAATTAACACATAAATTTAAACTATTTAGGACATGTGAAATACGTTAAACTTAACACAAATTTTTCGACGGTGTTATCAAATTAGATATTCTTCGCTTTTAGATTTGTGCACTTTTTGCAGTCAGTTATCTTTTCTTTCTTTAATTCTTTTCAACTTTTTTCCAAATCTATATTTACTTGGTTCTAAATGCAAAATTTTTTTAGGATTTCAAACAACGCGACCTATTATATCAGATAGATATCGATATCGTTACGTATAGTTGTGCTCGAATTTGGTTCTACATTATTGGTTCGTCTGTGCGTAGCTGGTAGCGTTTCGACTGACAGCGCTGGTGCCTATCTGTAGTTCGCTGTCAGACACGAGAGATCGATTGAGTCGTTGTCGTTGCCGTCGTCGTTGTCGACACTGGACGAAAATAATTGCGCTTCACTGCACGGTACCGAGATAACGCGTGAGCGCACGCGTGCGAGAGATAAAACTAATCTTTCCGTGATCTTTCATCCATATCGTTGCGTAAAATCCGAAATAAATAAAATAAAAATGCCAATAGTAGTCGAGAAATTGCCAATCGAATCACGCCGTCTGTCGTTATTCCACACTTTTATCTCGCTCGAAGGAAATTACCGTGTCACCTCTCATCTTTCGACGAGCAACAATCTGTCGGGAAATTTTTTTCAATGCGATTGTTCGATTAAGCGCGACGTGACGGGCGCAACGTGCATTAATTCTCTCTGTCTCGCAGTCGTGTTATCAGTCATCGTATTATCTTTGAAATATTTCATAAATATTTAAATGCATATCAATTAATAATAATTGCAAAATGCAATAAAACTGATTGCGATGCAAATACTTAATAGCTTTGTCACTTTTTTGCAACAATATATGAAGTCTAGAAACAAATTTGTCTTACAAATATCAATGTAAAATTCATTACACTCGATGTAAAAGAAGTGTTCAATTTTGAGATAAACAATATTTTATAAATTCGTTCATAAATCAATTCTTACATTCGAATATTATTTCTTTAATATGTAAAATTGAACTATCTTATTACGTTTTGTTATTTATTGATTTATGAACTAATGAAGACTCTATGTTAATTGAACCGATTTCAGTTTTGTACATGATTTTAAATATTAAAAATTAATACATATAATGTATTAATTTAATATCCAAATTGTTCGTTTTTAGTCTTTATTTGATATAATAACATCGTAATTTTTTTCAATTTACGATAACCAAAGTTCATTATAATATTCTTCTGCACTATTCCGATGTTCGATTATCTCTCAAACCTTTGTCTGAGCTTCCCCTCCCTTCTCCCATTATCGGCGATGATCTGAAACGGAACTGGAATTTCAAAGATGGCCTTGAAGACCGCGCGCGTCCGCTCTGCTTATCGCAGCACGATATGTTTATTTTTCGCGAGGTGTTAACTGCGAGAGCGCGGCGCCGCGCTCCGCGTGCGTCGTGGTACTTGTCTATCTATCTCTGCTCTATGTGTGCGCGCGTGCGTGCGCGTGTGCGTGTGTCGTGTGTCGTGGCACGCGGTTTTCGAAGGCGGTCGACGACGTAGGAATTCGAGGTGGCCGTGAAAGACGCGCGCGCGAAGCCACAGGTGGCGGTCAGAATTGACTAACGCGGAAGAGGAGGATTGAGGAGCTCCTCGCGCGGTTCGGGTCCTCTTGAAACTGCCCGTTCACGGGAGCGCGAATAGGACAATAATGTCTCCATTTTTATACGTCGCGCGGCGCAAATTTATGATCTGTTAAATTCACATCGCAAAACACGCGCGACACATGCGGGGGCTTTCGATTGCGGCCACGCAACGATCTGCGCGAGCAGTCGCGAGAAATCTCGCAACTGCTATTGCGGTATTTAAAGAACCGAATTATTCTTCCTTTTACGTAAAATATGAAATATGAAAAAGTATGTAAAAATATGCTGGAAAAGTCTAAGTCACATCCATTTTCTTATGATAAATAAGCGTGTTTTGTTTTCATCATATCTTTTTCTATGAAGTTCTTTTTTTTTTTTATGAGTAATAAGAACCGATAAATATTACGGGCAAACTTAGTCCCTGTTCTTAAGAATGATATGAGATTATTAATATCTTAATAAATTAAATAATGCGAAATTAGTTCCGAGTCATGTAACGAGAGCATGTTATTGTTGGAACGCGCTTGTATGTGTGTAGGTATAGGAGAAGGTAAAGTTAAACATGTTGCAAAGGCAAACGGGACGATGGATTAAAATAGAAGCACACGTGTAAGGCATCGTCATATACATTTCAATACATGAAAGGAAGAGTGGAAAGATAAATTTTACTAAATAACATTATTGTTTACCATTATTAAGCTTACGACATAGCATGAAAATAACGATAAAATGATGTAAGCGCGTCTGAAATAAATATATCGTTATCAAAATTGTCGCACGGTCAATACGTGATATATTTAATTTTGCTTCGATCTCATCATTCTTGACAAACATCGAGATTATCTAAACGAACGATCAAGTCCCAGAGAATTCGCGGTTTTATTAGTTATCATCTTATTTTATTTCATTACGATTTATTTTTCCGTCGTTTTTTACCACTCAAATATTTTTGAATCAAAGAATTTTCAAAACGCAGAAAATTATAACGTATGGAATAGTACTTTATTTATTTTCTTACTAAGGTTTAAGGGTTCTACGTGAATTGGTACATGAATGATACTAGCACATAAAGCACCATTGTGATACGTACATGTAAACCAGCTGACAGTGAACGAATTATTCGCCATCGTATTCTCAGAACTCCACGAAACAATTAAGTGGAACGTCGATGCTGATGTAATTTTAATAACGGCTCGCCGCGAGCTGACGAAGCGAAGATCGTTCTTTAGGAAGAATAGCGAAGGCTGAAATTCTTTCGCACTTTCTCGGTCATATTTGCATGATGAAATTTTTTTATTCCGCTTTCATTGTCAGTAATTAAATACAACGTATCGAATAATATTTTGTCTATTTTTTCATCCAGTTTCATTTCTTTTTCTACAACTTAATTTATCGATTAAATTATAATTCACATGCAAACACCGGATTAGCCGGATGTCGCGTCATCGAAGATTATCAAGGAATATCGCACGTTGCATAAACCAATATTATTAGAGATTTACAATTAAACTGTTCTAGACAATAGATTATACGAATTAAATTCAAAGTGGGAATGAAACGTAGATTGTACATCTCTTTTACGTAATAATCTTAGACATTGATCGTTATCGAATTTATGATACGACGCAGTAATAAACTCAACCGTTTATCAACGACAAGGGTACCGTGCGGATTTTCCGTTTTCCCCTATTTTGCATTAACTGAAAATAGCTCCTCGCTTTGAGCATTTACCGTGCACGTCGAGGTGCGATACAGAGAACTAGAGAGAGAGAGAGAGAGAGAGAGAGAGAGAGAGAGAGAGAGAGAGAAGAGAGAGAGGGGGGAAAGAGGGGGGGGGGGAGGAGGTCAGGAGAATCCCCTCCGGGCTTCTCATTCTCCCTTTCTGTAAGCGTCCCGTGGACAAAGCGTCGGTCATACATAGAGAATGGTCGGAGAGCTCAGCGAGCGATGATAATTGGAGCGTTTACGTTAGGTGCCTTCTCGAAATAGTAAAGGTCGATTATCGCGATGGCGCTGCGACCCGCGATGCGGTATCGCGACGGACACACTCGTTAACGTTAGCTTAGGTCGGGTTACGTGGGTGGCATTTAGCCATCGCAGCTAAGTTCACGACGTGAATTTATGGGCTGTACGGCGCGGCGTGTTCTGGGTGTCCGTTCTCCAACAGCGAACGAATTACTCCAGCTGTTCGCGCATCGACGCTTTCTCAATTCGGGCAAAGATGTTTCAACGATAAAGCGGGGAAAATAACTTGACTGATGTTGACTTTATAAATAATAGCTATATTTAGCTCTTTTAGAAAAGGTCAAAATCATCATTCAATCAATTAATTTTCTGAAACATATATCTTTTTTTATATTAATATTTCATATATCCTCTCTCTCTCTCTCGAGAGAGAGAGAAATTACTGTCGACGTAGTTATGTCTGGTTGACATTAATATCTATAATAATCATCATATTTATATCTGTAATACGATATGATATCAACGGAATGAAATATTTGATTGAAATAGTGCTACATGACGCAATACCGTGATTTATCACTGACCCTGAATTCTATCTTAGGTAAGATTAATGTCAAACTGAGAGAGACGGAGAAAGAGAGAAAGAGAGAAAGAGAGAAAGATCAGTTTCATACTCGATTCGCATTTCCATCCGTTACGTAAAAGGCAACGATTGCGTTTTTGCGCGTAAACTTCCATCGTACGCAGTTAGATTTATGCGTTAGTATTATAAATCAAGAGACTACCTCCCGGTAGGCATTCGGTGATTAATCAGTGGACAGACCAGATTTCCAGTACATCCGAGTATCTTATCGGGCCCCGACGCGTTTTCGAGAATGGATCTTATCGCGATTCGCACAATCGCAGATACAGATTGGACGTTCAGTTACGATGCAGTCGGTGGCAATGCAATATGCAATTGCCAACAGAGTTTGTTTTTTTTATCAAGTAAAGCAATAGTCAGATGCATTCTCACGAGTCGCCAAGTTCGACAACCTGCGATGCGATGACTGGTCAGTGATTGGCCAATGAAGAATTTATACGTAAGCGTGAAACTGTGTTCACGAGTTTCTTTATGCGCTGAGAAAAAAATGTTTGGTATTCGTATAATTGCACAATTGTAAAATAATTTATAGTTATTTTGTTTTAGTAATAATAAATTATATTTGTAGTTATACGAAAAAATATGTAGCCGACAATAGTTATAAATTATAGTTAAATTATGGTAATTGCAATCATTTTTTTCTTTCAGTGTGGAGAATCGTAAAATGAGTAACAATATTTTCTGGAATTATTTAATGAGATAGAGTAAATTTCTCTTTTTTAATTATTGCGTAAATCTCTTTTGAATCACTCTCTTTTAACTGAACTATAATTAGAAATGCTTTTTTTTTTTAATATTAACTAGAAGCGTAACTAGAAGCGAAATTAACGAGGCAGAAATTTTAAAACAGAGATTGTCAGGTTTGATCGTACGTTCTCTTTTTTTGTCGGTTGTATTGGACGAGTGCATTTTCGGAAGCATTATATTCCATACAAATTCAATTAGCGGCATATTTCTAACTCATCCAATTCGAGTTAACTGCAACCGAGACACTACCGTGTCTCCAGACAATAAAGATGTGCGTATTTCTATATGTCTATAAAAAAAATATACCGGCAAGATAAAGGAACAAGTCAGGGAATGGCGCTAGTTCGTTTCTCAAGTTGGCATGCAACTTCCGCGAGAACTTCAGAAAAGACATGAAAGGAAAGGGAGAAAAATTAAGAGAAAGAGAGACAGTAGAAAAACGTTTGCTCGGAGATAGAAAGTATCGACGTGTTTGCACTCCCGACTCTCGTATTCATAACTCACGTTTTGCTAGCTTCTCTGCGGTGCGCAGTTTCGCCGTTCGCGGGATCCAAAAATAAAAAGGAGAAAGAAACGGCATCATACTCTCTCTCTCTCTCTATATATATTCACCGGGCAAACGCATGGTATCGGGAATTTCTGATAATCCGTACTGCAAGCGTGATCGACGATACTTTTTGGCATTGATAAGAACGTAAAAGATGTAGACGTCCGTCGAGAAACCTGACGGGAATGAAGACGACGAAATGCGTCGTTTAATCCTTTCTTTGTACAAATCGTACTATGTATTACGTAAACAAAAATAATTTTTTTCATCAACTTGATTTTCTGAAAAAAATTATATGCAATGTTTTAAATTTGCATAAAAACTCTTATGATATTTTATTTGATACTTGGATTGTTAGTCCTTTTTGTATATTTTTCTTTAATCGAAATGTTTAGAATTTATCTTTGGTAATGTTTAGAATTTACGTTGCAGCTTGGATTAACTCATTTCAATGGAATTTTAATTGGTAGGTTTCGTATCATCACAATTATCGTAATCTTAATTACAAGTGCAATTTATAAAACTGCCGAAAGAGAAAAATCAATGTCCATCACTGTTTAACATCCGCTCTGAATTCGTTGAAAGATCTATCGGGATCGGGATGAGAGGGACGTATACGCATGATATCTCTGGCACACCGCACATTCCGGAAATAGATCGTTCATAAATCGCAAGGCGGAGGCGTCGAGCTTCGTTTTATCTGTCTGTCGGCGGTATTTCCGTGCCAGTAGGTTTTTTCATCAAACGATACTGCGAGTGCGTTGGAGAGGAGAGAGAAAGAAAAAATGAGAGAGAGAGAGAGAGAGAGAGAGAAAACGCGTGTTCGCTGAATCGTGTTCGTTGAGATTCGAAACAAATTAGGGCCACAGCGATAAAGCCATCCTGACGATACGCGCCGATTGACGCGAGCGCCCGATGTTATTCGACCTTTGACGGCAGGCGTTCGCCGTGGAAACGGTGCAATTTTTTCCGCCACTTTCTTGCACGAGGTAAACAGATCACGTTTCACAGCTGGCATTTGCTCTCGGTCGCGACCGCGGTTGGACGCATCCGCATTCGGATTCGGTTAAACAAGGAAGCCATTTGGTTTTCTCCTCCCTTTGCATTGCGCATTTCTCTTTTCTCTCGCGATTTCATCTCGTTTGTTCGCATTTCTCTCTTTTTTTTTTATATATATTCGAACGTGAATCGGAGAATGAATCAGTTTGTGAAAAATTTTCTACGCTGTGGCGTTCAGGTTTTGCTGTCAATGTCGTGGTTTGATATGCGGGCGACGTTGCGCCACTTAAACATCGTTTGAATTCCAAATTTTCGCCGTTTACGCGAAAAGATTGTTCGAATCGAAGATTCAATTTGTCGAATTTTTAATTGTATCATCGAATTTCTTTGCACGATTTTATATGTTGCTTTGAATTTTTTCTGTATAATTACATTAAGTACATAACGGGCTGGCATGTATCTATTTGAAAAATAGTATTTGTATTCTCTAAATTTCTGAGAATGAAATCTTATTCTAAAATGCTGTCACTATTGAGAAAAATTTGCACTCTTAAATAAAGAGTACTAGATTTTTACTCTTTTGGAATGAGATTCATTCCAAGTGAAAGAAATCTCACTTCTTTTTGGAGTAAATTTCATTCTAAAAAAAAAAAAGAATGAAAATCTGTCACTCTTATTCAATTCAAGATTATAAATTTTTCACTCTTTTTCAGTAGCGCGGGCAGTATTTTAACTCTTTGGAGTGAGATTTCACTCTGAGGAATTAGAGAGTAAGACAATTGTATTTTGTATTGTATTTTAAATACTAAGATTGTATGTGTGAACAATCAATCCTTATTAATTGAATTATAAAAAGTTTTCAATTTTTGGATTTTAATACAGAATACGTAACATTTTTATATGTTGAAATACAAAATACATTTGTATTGCAAATACTGTTTTAAAAGTATTTCACATACGTGTCTCTTCAGAGCACATACATATGCATACATAAATTTAGAATCAAATATATTCAGATATATTTAGATAATTAAAAATATACTAGGATACTCTTTGCTCTTGTATTCTTTGTTTACTTTGTTGTCTCGTATATCCCACTGTTTGGGATATACAGCATTTTTAGCAGACGGGATTTATGCTCAAAGTATACAAAGTGGGCAGATTGAATTCAGTGCACTAAATGCAATAAACGCATTACATGAAATATCTACCTCATGTCATAACACTTGTAATATATGTGGAAAGATTGTAATTATTATTTATTACTTCATATACATATTTATTCTTATTCCTTAAAGTAGCCATATATCCCATATACCTATATCCTATGGGATATACGGCAAAAATACAAGGGTTTAAAGAAGTTCAAAGCGAAATGTAAATATTTTCAATTTCCAATATTTGTTTGATAATAGTAGATGGTACAAAGTTTTTACTGATATAATTCGTTTATTTTAAACATAGTAAATAATACTTAAGTGTTTGATAGATGCGACGTATATACTATAAGAGAGTTACCCTATATATTGTAATATTGCGTAACCATTCGTGCAACATCGATTTGAGCTGAAAATGTACAAAATGTAATGGATTGTGATCGATCTCTTGCGTAAATCCGATTGGCGCGCGTAGATAACTGAAATGAACAAATTGGGTTATTGCGTTTTTTTCCTGCCAGTAAAGAGAAAAAGAGAGGAAGAGAGAGAGAGAGAGAGAGAGAGGAGATAAAAAATTTTTCACAAACATTCGCGGGTTTGTCGTTTGGTCTTTGGATGGCAATCAACGGTCTGTCACGCGCAGAGGTATTTTCGATGACGAACCGGAGCCAAACCGTCGCACGCGGCGCACAGTGATATCGGGCAAAGTTCAGTAATGCGGATTTGTTAGGCGCCCCGAACGTGAAATGCGAAACTCGGTGGTTCGTATGCGCCCGGAAGCGCGGCCAACACACACGCGGTCACTTTACGGGGTCCGATACCCCGGCGAACGCGTTACGTGCCCGTACGCATAGATAACGATCGTTACAAATCGATAATTTAACTGTGACAAGCCGTGCGTTGGCGATTGAAAAATTTTTCCTCTCATATTTCGCGTAACGAGAGAACCATAGGGGAACTTTCGTGGGGTCGCAATACCGTTGAAAAATTCAGAGCTCGCCGAGAAAAATCGTGCCAATTGGGCTGACGGGCGTAAAACAAGCCCAAATAGGAAATCGCGTTATTCAGGGAAACAAGACAAGCGTAAGGGACATGTTAATATCTCGGAAAGCTGAAGAATTTATTCTAAGATCGGTTTTGTAAATTTTTTTAAATTACAGGAGAAACGCGTGAAAGAGTGCACGTAAATTTGTGTGTGATATGATACTTGTAATATATCTTGCGTCTTATTAATATTTGCAATAGATCTTTTTTTAAACAGTTTTAAAATGATCTCTTATAATGATCTTAAGAACACTTAATCATTTATTTACGGATACATTAAAATATTTACATTAATAGGACTTAATTTTGATTTATCGAAAATATTGTGCTCGTCGTCGTGAAACTAAAATCACTGGCGATTCGTGCGAAAGCCGGATGGTCATAAATTGGACTTTGTCCACGTACGACCGTTTTAAATTATGATTCTCTCTTAAGAAGTGGTTTGCGCCGGTTTCAAACACGCGTGCAAATCCGACCGCAAAGCGCGACGCTTGTACAAAAGCTAATGCTTCTGTATCTCGGGGCGTGCTGATGCAGCCGCAGGGATTAACCGGATGAAATGGATCAGCCGGAGACGTGTCCGCGCGATTGCGTTTTAAAGAGTTCTCTTATGTAGATTAAAACGCAGGTCGAGAAGCAGGTCCGCGCGAAGATTTGTTACTGCACTTAGGCGTCGATTACTTTTTTATTCATGACGCTGCGAGGTCGCGCCTCGAGGAAGAAAAGCCGGAAAGGGCTTGAAAGCGCGAAAAAGAAATATCCGGTCGCAAGTACGAAAGTGCAAATATGGCCGTTTAATTATAAGAGTGCTCTTATGCTCTTATGTAATATAGTCGCAAAACGATATTGTAAAACGGAATAATCTAAAGGAATCACATCTTATCGATTTGGGACTAGTTGAATAATGATAAATTTATATAGATGATAAATAAACGTACGTTTTCTTGCTTGTAGCATTCTTTGTATGAAAATTTACAGATTATATTAATAATAATAACATATAATGTTAATGTATTGTTTTATATGCGAATATTGAATGAGATTTTTTAACGTGAACGTATACTAGAATTGCAAAGCAGATTTTTTTTTTATAACGTACGACGAGAACATGTAAACAACAATTTCATAACACAGCTTTAATATCGTGTCACTTTATACGCGTAATAAAGATAATTGCGCAATAAGAAATTTTTCATTTATATTTAATATATTTTATTTAGTGAGGAATTTCCAGGCATTTTTTTCTTATCACGAAACTTTGTATGTATTATATTATGCTCTTTAATCTGTTTTGACGATAAGTCCAATCCCTCCATTTCCCTCTTTGACGATAAGAGTTCCCCGTTCCTGGCGCCTTGCGTATTCGAACAGCGAAATTAGCTTCGTTTTTGCTAGCGTATAACATACTTTCGTGGTGAGTCGAGGCGAGCCGGATGTACCGTGAAAAAGAACGTCGCAGGCCTCAAGATTTATTTCGACGACATCATGCCTGATAACACGGACGAGGAAGAATCTTCGCGCTTGGGTGCATTCCATTTCTTTCGCTTCCTTCCTTTTTCCTTTCTCTCGTTCTTTCCTCCTCCCTCCTCTTTTTCACTCATCCCCAACCTATCGTTCGCTCTTTTCATCCGGCGAATGGCTGGCGTTTTTCGTCCTCTCGCGAAATAAGTAGAATGCACCTAATATTTCTCTTTGATTAAGATAAATACATGACCTTCGCGTCGAACATTCTGGCTTTTTTACCTTTTAACGGTGCACTTTTGATACTTGACGACCGGTGACAGTCGTAATGCGCCGCGTGGCGTAATTTATCGCCGCGACTTTGAAAATCTCCTGCAGATTACAGCACTTTGCGCTCTCTTTCTTTCTACGCTTCTTAATTCCGCCAACGACGAAATTTGGCAATTACGATCGTGGTCGACTGGCCAGCCACGCGATGATGCACGACCTGCACGACCTGCACGACTAAATTCTCCACGGTATAACGCGAGACCGCCAATGGCATACCGTTACGCTTCGTATCTTTCATCGGCTTAACTCACCCACAGCTTTTATCACGGCGCCACCGATAGCGATGCATCGAGAATATGTGCGGTTTATCAATCATTGTTGAAAGCGAAATATCATTTTAAAATGCCCGATGCTGTGGTATCTACAGATCCCCGCCAGGCGATTATCTCTTCTTTTTTTTTTTTTTGCGTAGTTAAACTTCGAAAAGCTTCGTATTATTCTTCACTGCGCAGTGGGAAACGTCGGTAATATATATACTCTCTCTCTCTCTCTCTCTTGAAAGTTCAAAACTATAACAATAATATGATATTCCAAATTCGAGATAGAATAGCAGTACTGTCAGTGGATTACGAAATAGCAGTCGAAATAGCGTGGGAGTCGCGTCTATTGGTTACGCAGCGTCGGTGGCACGCACAAAATTTGATATTGGAATTTAATATTTCGCCATCAGAGAGAGATACACGACTCATAATTCCCATTCTTTAGTGTTGGCAATATAGAACGGCATCATACACCACAGTATTACCAAATATATTGAATTAATTTCGGATGAATTGTGTATGTATTTATAATATTGAAAATATTAATGTACGATAGATAAATTCGTAGACTTATAATATTTTGGATGAGAAAAAAATGTATTAATTTTTACTTGAACAGTACTAATTTAACATTCACTTACGAATAAATAAATATTTATTTACTAAATAAAAAATAATTAAATTATACATAACATTATTCGAATAGCAAATAAATATATGTTTAGTATTCAGCTAGTATTATCCAAACAAACATTTATCAAAATTTAATACATTTTTCTCGTAGTATAATACAATATAATTTTATATTATGCGATTGGTAGAGTATTGGAATAACATGATAGATTTTCGTGAAGATTACGACATTGCTTATCTTCAGAATGTGATTATCTCTTTTTCGATATATTATCGTAAAAAGAAATAGTATCGAGTAACGCGGAATTTTCATACTGTTGTTGCTTTGCGATTCGTATTCCGTTCTCAATCTTGACTGGATACTGATTGTGATCAATTAATGCGTCATGCTGCGAGATAATAAGAACTCAAGGACACGTAGTTTCGCCAGACCGATCGATTCGCCGAAGTATAATATGCGAGAGAGGACATCGATCGCTTCGAGCGGACTTCGAGCTGCTCGTTCGACCGTCGTTCGCGCAGGATTCTCAGGACGAAGCAGGAAATCGTGACAATGAGTTTAATCGATGGGGCCATCGTCGATATATAGAGTCAATGCGTCGATTCCGATCGCCAAGCTCACTCGAGAGCGCGGTGGCTAATCGTCGACTCGTCGAAGCGACAAACGATTCCACGGTTCGTTCATATGGCGCGTTAGCTTCCAATCGGATGGACTGACTCAATTAACGTTAAGTGCATATGCATTCCCCCGTGTGCCGTGCCAGCCGTTCATCTCGGTCTCTCTACGCATATCGAATAGGAAATTTGCCGACGATTTATCGGTGCAGGCTCGCGCTCCGGAAGTTTGTGAAAAATTCACGCCGTTCTTGCACTTTTCGAGCACTTCCGCTTCAATTGCGCCTGATGCAGTGGATTAATATCGAAATTTATTTAGAGGAAATGCAACGCTGTTGACGATGCTTCAAGTTGACATGAAGTTGTTTTGTGTAATTGGATATATCGATTTTTTAATTAGGAAAAAGATTAACTTTACGATTTTGCCAATCATTTATAAAGAAAATAGCTTGAAATTGTGCGATATTATGTGTATATGTGTTACTGTTTTGACAGTATATTTGAAAATATTATTTTCGAGATAATAAAAAGCTTAATTTGGAACTGAAAATTTTCAAAGCTATGTGCGATTTTGCTACGGATGTGGTTATGCTGTTTAAATGACCTTTTTTAGGCTACCCAATAATTCGGTCAATTTAAATTTAAATTTAATGTAATGATTAACTCGCGAAAGAAAATATCCGTGAATAGATGTTTGAATCAGTTCAATCATCGGTTTTTATATAAAGTATCATTGATAATGAAGGTTGATGCACCTTGTCAATTTACTCAAATGAAATATTATTTTAAATTTGATATTATTATTTTAATCAACGTCAGATTAATCAAATGTACCAAAAGGGAAAATTATTTGTGAATTTTAATGTAAAAAACAGTCATCTTTCTTTCGTAGAAGTTATCTCGCGTACATGCACACAAATATCACGTATACTTATTTTATTATGAAATATATTATATCATAATCCTAGCTGTACCCTTTTTCTATCCTATATACACACTCGAGTGTCCCTGGAACCGTATCCATATTTATTCCCGTAACTCGTAAAAATGGACATACTTCAATTAATTTCTTTTATAATCGATGGAGAATTAATTAAGAAACAAGTCCATAATATGTAAAAGTCGATAGAATTAAGGGGTTTCGAAATATACAGATTCGAAGAAAAAAAAATGTAGAAAAACATGAAAAAAATCTGGATTCAGTAAATTGTATTGGAGTTTCTGAGACCTCAGTGTATATAGCTAGGATTAAGTATTAGGTGAATGCCATGCCGTTCTCTAAGGTTATATTCGCGATCATTCTGGATAGAGCGCATATCGGCTCATCGCTTCGTGAAACTCCGAGGTGGGCCGTAAAGTGTATCTGCGGAGCGTAACGAGGTCGTTTAATTCCGTCGAGACGATTGTGTCGACTAACTGAGATACCGATCTATACCTATGTAGATGCAATTATCTAAATTTCCAATTAGCGTTCGAGCTTGTCATCGAGCGTGTGACTACGCGGAGCCACCGCTGGAACACAATCAAAATTCAATGAGGCGCGTGATCAACGATGCGGGAGACCCGTTTCGCTTTAACGACGCAACCACGCTACTCTCTAAGAAATTTTCCCTCGTGTGCGAGAAACGAGGATTTGGGGTGTCCCTTATATCGCGGAATACACTTCTACTTTGGAGATTCGGTGAAAGGGGGGGGATGGTACTTAACAAAGCCCCTGTAAAGGCAAGGTGATATCGCGAGGAGTTACCGGTGCGATGTAAATTCGTACGGATGAATATCTTATATAATCCGCCTAGCGTAGTTAAAATTTATTCCGTGGTTTACACGCGCACGCGCAGGATGTGCGAATTCTAAAACAATAAACGAATTGTTTGCGGCGATTTTCAGCGTTGCTGGAATGCTTATGTATGCGAAGATGAAACATTTTCTGGCGCAAAGAAGATGAAATTGAAAATCGTATTACGATTCAATTGAAATCAAATCGTATAATGTTAAGAGCTAATTTAGGAGCGATGAGATTTTGTGCAGGTACAAAAGCGATCGTGTTTCCCTAACCATTTTTAAATGAAGATTTTTTTTTTTTTTTGAAAGAGAGAGAGAGAGAGAGGAAGATGGGCAAAACGAATGAGAAAGAAAGCAAAGTAAATCGCAGTTTGATCGTTGAAACGTTGTCCTCTAAGGACGGAGATGATTCTGCGCGTGCAGAATGCAATTCCAGCAATTGCTTCCGCTCCAACCCTCTCCGCCCTTGAGATGGATACCCGTTATATCGTAGGTTATATCCACTCCCGAGGCGGTAAGAGGACGAGACTATATCCTGCAGTCCCGACGGTCACGAGTTCATACCCCCAAGTGCCATAAGTATCTCCTATCTGGCGAACGTATCTAGCTGTTTAGCGGACGTGCGCTTAGACACCCATCCTAGCACAGCGTGCTTAGCGAGCGAGAGCATCGGGGATATCTCCCTTCTCCGAGAATTGATAGCACACAATCTTGATTCCGCTCTTTTTCTAACTCACTCTTTCTCTTTCTCCTCCTCTCTATTATGAATCATCCGGATAAGCTGCCAACTCTGTTGCCGTACCGTGCTGAGTATCACGGTCAATTCGTTTGTAAATTGCAGCGCACGTAGTGTGACACGATCGTACTCGGAATAATATTTGGTTTAAGAGAATCGCTGCTCTTCACCTTTTGATATCGCAGCCCGAGGCGTGCATCGTTAGTGAACGTTCGCGCCATTCGTCTGGATAGTAAATGTCTCTCGCGATCCTTATTAATTGTGAATATCTTGCGATTTTTACACTGAAGAGTCTAGTAATAGCTATCGAATATTGAGTGAAATAATTTCAATCAAATGTTCGATTAATATAACTAAAAATAATTGTGTTATATTTTTCTAAATATTTAGTTTATTAATTAATTATCAAATCGTTGATTATATTATTATTACGTTTAGTAAAACTACTTTCTAAATATTTAGAAAAGTACAATTATTTGTAGTTGTATTACAAACGTTTGATTGAAATTATTTCAACATTTAGTAGCTAACATCAGACTTTTTTTAGTGTACAATAATATTACGACAGAAAAATACAAATATTAATTTTCTTCTTTTTCTGCGCTGATGTTTTGAAATAATTCCATGAAAAACTCAGCTTTCGTATCTCACGTCTAAATAATCACGCTCGTAAATATCTTGTACACAAAGCGCTGCTCGCAGATGACATTGCACGACAGGGGAATAATATGCCCCCCGATGGGCAGTCGGGATTTGTCGGTTTCGCATGTACCAGTTAATTTTTACAATGGCGCGAAGTGTTGGCTGTGCAAATTGACTCGCATTGACGCGATGTAAGCGACGGCCGCGTTTACCTGTCGGAAATAGAATTCTGCATGCAGTGGACACGTCGGGAACTCCTCGATTTCCTCTTATCTTGGTCTCCGCCTGTTCTCGGCGGAGTTTAACGACTCACGTGAACACTGTTTCTTTTTTTTTTTTTTTTTTTTTTTTTACAGTAGAGATCAGAGAAGAGATTGGATCTTCGCGCTCTTTTATCCCTCCTTCGATCCTTTCCGTCGCGACACGAAGCGAGTCTCGCCGCGCGTATGCATGTACAATGTACACGTTAAAAATGCACACGTTCGCGTATTCGTGCGTGAGAAATTGAGAATGTGCGCGAATCCACGTGCATTCGTACGAGCGAGTGCACGCGTGCAGAGCATTTACGTAGGCTAATGTAATACGGGTGATGATGTCATCGAACCGGCCGCCGTCTAGGTGGTCTCACCGTGTTGGTTTACTTCATTTTGAATGCCTCTTGCCTTGCGCCGCGTGCAGAGACCATTGCTTTTTCGGTAAAAACGTTACGCACTGCTGCTCGCAGGCGCGTGTATCGATCCTGTGAAACGGCTCGATTGCGTGTACGCGGAATCGCACGTATCCACCGTTTCCATCTATTATGGATCATAAACACAGTGAGAAGCGAAAGTAGACATTGATATATATTTTTGACGATCGAGAAGTCTATTGCCTCTCTTTCATGTTTCGACCGAAGATAACAGTAAGAAAATTATAGCTTGAGATGAATATAAGATTGACGGGAAATTGTAAAAAGGCTTTTCCTCCTTTCCATTCCCTCTAAGAAGTTGTAACGGATAATAAAATTTTTACAGCTGTTTAAAGTCTGGGAATTATTGGCAACGATTATTTATATAAAATTACATGCATTTATATACGTATAACTCTGCGATTATTTTTCAATTTGGATAAAAATATTTTTTCCATATATATATATATATATATTAATAAGATATATTAATAAGAGTTCGAAGCTTTTTTGCAATATTAAAGTATTTTATAAGTTATAAGATATTAACATCATCGTATTTTCGTTTTGTTTTTGCAGTTATTAAATCTGTCTACCGCAGTCCCTGCATTCGAATGGCTATTGTGTGTTGATGCGATATAATAAAATATTCCATATCCAATATGCGCGATCGAAGCATTAGACGCGTATTAATACATTTAGGTGCATTATATGTATATACGTGTAATAAATGTGAAATTGCTGTTTTTCAATATGAACCATTGTATAAATGCATAATTGGATGAGTCACATAACTTATTTATCTTTCATAGAGTGGAATCGATATTTGTCGCTGAATTATTCAGATTTAACTAAAAATATAATGTTTTTTACAAAAGCTATGGCGCCAATCTGATTGTTGCTAATGGAACAATGTTAAATATTATTTCTTCGTTTAGTGTGCAGTAATAAATAAATTTAGTTCAATATTTGTGTAACAAGCAATGATGATTTAATATAACGTGATCTTTATCGGATAAGACAAATCGAAACTTATCGTCCGAAGTAATAAAATTTTTCAAAAAAGAAGAATGTAAATTTAATGTTACATATCAGAAGTAATAAACCCCAATTTTTTTTAGTTAAATATCATTTTGTTACTTTTAACTTCCATGTGTCTCAACATGTAAATCAATCCATTTCTGCGATTAGTTTCAAAGTAAATAACATGTCTACATATATTAACGTATGCACTTAATAAAATTTGAGTCAAAGTTAATATACATTTTTTTCTAGTTAAATTGTTTGATTTTAGTTGAATTAACAACATCGTAGGAGGAGTAGCGGACCTATAGAAATTATTAAAAGTAACTGAAACTAAATATAATTTGACACTATGAATAATAGTGTATATCACATGTATGAAAGTGTTTCACGCGTTAATGTAGGAGGTATGCGCAAAGGAGACGCGAAACGAAAGAGAAAGAATGCGGTTGCAACTTTCTTGCGTGCGTTCTGAAAGATATATTGCGCGCGACGGTACTTTATAAATGCGTGGACTCGTGTCAGCGATATGCGTGACGGCCGACGGCGTGTTTCAATAATTTTCTCACGAGAGTAAATTTTCGCACACGAAAGCTTTATTCGGGCGCTGGCGATTTGTTCGGCCTCTTTCAAATTTATGAATCTTCCGTTAGTTCCATCGGTTAGTTCAACGTGCAAATAATACGCTTACGACTGCAATCCATTAAATCTCTGGAGCTATCAAGTGAAACGAATAAAATCTTTTTCTTTTATTTATGAAAATATTTTTAGCACAGCACACGTTTTTATTTATTTCGAAAAAAAAAAAAATATATAAAGCGAAATCACGTAATGCAATTTGCGTAAACAAATTTTTAATTGTAATATTGAATATTTGCTTTGTATTATATTTCAAGATCTTTGTTCGTCGCTGTATTCGAATGATATTAAAATAATTTGTCTAAAAATACACAATTTTCGTTTTACCGTAGTCTTTATATAAAATATTTGTTCTCTTTTATTATTGTGACATTATGCGAATTTAATATAACGAACGTGCTCTCTTTTACACGCTTTGTAAAAATCCCCCACAATAAATCTATTCTCGAACGAGTAATTTCGATACTTTCTCAATATACACGTTTCCTCTCACGATAGCGTTGCTGAAACATGGTCCAGGGTGGCTCGCACGTAATCGATCGCGATTCCTCGATTTTCCTCGGAATGTCGATACGACAAGCGTCCCGGAATTCGTGCGGTTGTCCCTAATCTCGGGATGCTGAACGGGCTCACGTACGCCTGGTATCTTGCCGGGACAACAACGACAATCCGGTGTGGATCTTCGCGTGGAGAAGCTCTCTTGAAACGTACACATTGGGCCCGCTTCTCTGCCGCCCTATCTAATGGTTGTTTCCAACCCCACGTGGAAACTCAGCCGGAACTCGACGAATTTCGAAACAGTTGGACGTGCCGCGGTGTACTGCGCGTCACTCGCTCTTCGACTTTCCAGACTCCGAGACTTCCGCTCCGCGACTGCAACCGAAGCAGTAATTGTCAGGCAAGCAGTCTTGCGGTTCCCATGCAGCAGCATCGCATAGCGTTTAATGTTTCGAGTCATCACGGGCAATCTGTTGACGGAATTAACGGACAGCGACCAGCTATACGCCTCACAGACTAACCGTTACTTGCACAAAATGATTCTCTCCAACGTTAATCTTGCAAATTGAGGGATCTCTGTCCGTTGAATATCACACATTGATAATTTCTAAATGATTCGGCAAGTTGCTATTATAGAAGGATGAGAACGTAGGATGAAAAGAACGTCAAGAACGATTGGACTTTAACTTGAAACTTATTCAATATACAATTGATCTTTCAAGAGATGCTTTCGCGAGACCTGAAAGATCGATTTCGTTTTCAGGGCGTCGTGTGTCTGCCACGAGCCCGTGCACGTGACCTTTGTTATCGTGAAACGTGAACAAACGCGACTTATTTGCATCGCAGTTTGGAGAGTCGACTGCATTGCTGATTAATGGATCGCGCGCGGTACATCTGCTCATGAATTTGCAGGTGCTCGTACGGATAGTTTCAAAGATACCGCCCGCGAAAGTTGTCGTCGATGTGTCGAGGCTGGAATAGGAGTTGTCGTTCCGCCCACACGCATATCTGTTCCGTCAAATTAGCACGTGGGCATCAATTTTTTTCTGCTCGATGTCGCGTGCCTATTGTTTAGACCGACTACGCCTGTCACCTTCGAAACGTGTGTTTCCAATGCGGAAACACAAAGCTGCTGCACGGAATAGATAAATCGTGAGCGGATCGCTTAAGTCAGAAAAAAAGATCCCGACTGACACTAATGCGAATTAATCGCTTTAACGGGAGTATCTTTTCTGTCTGCTGCTGTTGAGGAAATAAATACGGCCCGCGTGCATTTTATTTCTGCCCACCAGTGATGCGGCGATTATTCGTCGACATTTAAATATCATGTAATCCATTATAAAAACCAATGTGTTAAAAAGTATTAATGCTCTTAGCTTTCACCGTTGGTTGCCCACTCGCGTGGTAACAGGCTCTATCCACTGTTAACTTCTTACAAAGTATGCTCGAGAATCGTAAATAAGTCGAGAAATTTTTTATGGCCCGCCCTGTACGCGGATTGATATACGCGACCCAATTTCAGATGTTATACGATAAGGCGTCTGTGTTCAAAAGGTGCACCTGAATCACAAGATGGACGCTTACCCGACAGGCGCTATGTATCGTTTCGCGCGATAGAGCACGTTTAAAGAGTTATAAAGATAAACTGCAGATATAAAGATGGAGAAAAGGTTTTAGTCTCTCTCCCGTGCGCGTTTATTTCCGCCGCGGAGGAGAAGGAGGAGGAGGAGGAGGAGGAGGAGGACCGCCGTTAATGCGACAAAGAAATCCGTCTTAGATTCCACGGTCGATTGCAACTCGGTGCAACTCGGCTCCCGCGAGATAACGTTATAGGCCAACGTCGGAGGTATAATTACAATGATTTATCGATTGGCGTGCGAGCCATTCGTACTACGCGAGTTGAGCACGACGTGCGGGATGTCCCGTATTAATCATAGAATACAAAAGCTCTTACAACAACTTCGCAAAGAGTTTACCTAGGAGCGACTGGCGGCAGGCAACTTATCTGTAACTTTGTTTTCTCGACCTCTATTGTTGGTGCAGTGAAGAAAGGCAGGGTTTATGCGCGTCCTGCATTATATATTTCATATAATGTCTTTTTTCTTGGTTAAGGATATCTATTTTTTAAATTATAGTTCAACAAGTACATGAATAAATTTGAGCTTTTAGATTATTGAAGATGCAATTTAACTTGGATTTTTTTTTTTTTTTCTTTTGAGATTATGTATTAATGCGGAAATGATTGCTTCACTATAAAAATAGTAAAGAGAGGTTTTTGAGAGAAAAGCGTAAAAGAGATGTTCGCTGTACTAGCTCGCAAATTTTGCGGAATAATCCATTGCTTTTATATCGCGATATGAATGGCTTACGTCAATTTTTTCGTTGGGCGACGCCGCCGTTATGTAACGCAAAGCCCGCGGATAATAATACGATCTCGGGCATGTTGAGGATTTTTGAAGGTAAAAAGCAGAAAAATCCTTCATACACGTAACAGCGTATTCCACGGATTATTCATATACACGGAGATATCCGATTAAGTCGATAAAGTTTCCAATCGCGGGCCGTTATACGACTTACCTTTCATCACGTCATCATGTAGCATAGATTAAATCGAGTCCCTGTATGGTCTGTCCTAGATATCGTAAAGCTCTAGGTAGGTCCACTTTTACGATGAATAGCAGGAACTATGTTCGATCATTTCGTACAAACGTGACGTTCATAAAAGGATCGATCTTTCTCTCTGGTTAGTTGATTGCTTGAAAAGTATTTAACTTTCGCGTCGAGTTGAACGTCGTCAGCTGCTGCAAATAACGGTAAAGTATACGGTGCTGAAATATTCATATTATGATAAAACTTATTCATGTTTTTCGATTTATTCAATCAGCGTACCGATTGCAAAAAAATACTTGTAGTACTAATTTTTCTTTTATACATGCATTTATGATATTTATATTGTAAGTACTAATTATTCTCAATGAGATGAATATCTCATTTGGCTGAGAGAAAAAAATTAAGTTATCTCTAAAAATTAGATTACACTGTATTCTTTTTTGAATGCGGTGCACGTAAAGATCTCGGTATTATCTTTTTCTCACAGAGTAGATATTCTAATTATCGAAAATCTTGGAACGAATATTTTTAGAATATTCAGGCATGATGAATCGTCTAAGATTTGTAAGATTAATACGACTTCGCGACTGTGATACAGAATGAAGAGAACGCACGTAGCATCTAGAATTCGGGATCTCTCGAAAGGATTTAGTAGTTCTCGATTTCAAGATAGCAGTTGTAGTTTGGAAGCTTCGGGTCGTCTAATCGGACGCTTGTAACTCTGGCATCGGCAATATCGTCGCCACGTAAGATACTCCCCTGACGTATCTATTTATTAGATCGTGCTCCAATTTTGTTAGGCAACAACAACGTTGGACACTGAACGGAGAAGCTGGTTGTGCGACGAAAAGTAAAAGGGACGAATTGGAGGAGGTAGAGTAGAAGAAGAAGAGAAAGAAGACCGACGGCTGAATCCAGGCTACATTGAACGGAATTACTGGTTATCGGATATCTTAATTACTTGGAGAATGAACGGCGCTGTGCGATAATTTGGTTCATTAAGATCTTCAAACTAAGAAGAAGAACGTCTTTTAATTTCTGTAGAGGCCAGGCAATCAACAAAAAGCGACGCGGGCTTTTCCATCATCTCATGGAACAATAACCGTCAAGTGCTGCGCGTTACAATCACTGAAGAGTTAATATATACAGGAAGTCGTCCTAAGTTTCGATTGTTCGCGCGATAAAGGGTTCCTCTTCTCGAAAAGAGTGAGTTTTGTGTCCACCGATCGGCGAGTACCTAACGAACCGAAAGTAACGAACCGAAGAGTGTAGGCACTTTGCACTACTTCCTGGCGATTATCATCGAGCTTATATAGTGACAAACGAGTCTTGACGTGGCGGTAGGTCATTAATGCTAGTCTCGCTGACGGAGGAGACGCATAATTAACAGCGAGCCGTCTCGCATTGTTAAGCGCAGGAGGAAGGTCATTCCTTTGCTCTTTTGAAAGGAATAACTGTTCTTTCGCACGTCCTGCCTCTTTAGATTCATCACCAGATGAATCGTGATTTGTTTTGCATACTCTCGAGCTTGATACGTTGTTTACGGTGCAATTAATATCAGTATTTTTGCCAACAAGAATCGATCTTTCTTCGTAGCGGAATTTTATCTCGAAAGGCCGCGAGATTGAAACGGGGAAGAAAGGGAAACGAAAAGAGCGGAGTTCGAATATCGTGTATCGTTGAATTTCAATTGTTTGAAGAAAGTCTCGTCAATCGGAAGAACGTGAACTTGCAACCGCCGACTCGCGTAATATCCGTCGCGTCAAGCAGTGTGAACGGAATAGACTCGTAATGACGTAACGAGTACATTATATCGATTGTGTCTGCGTTTTTGTCATTCCGATGTTTTTCATCGTCTCGACATTGTCGTAAACGCTCGCACGTGCTAGAGATAAAGAGAGAGAGAGAGAGAGAGAGAAGAATCAACGAGCAAGAGGAAGATAAAGCATATATATTTGCCTTCGCTCATAGCGCCGGTGCGAAAGAGTGCTAAATACCGATGTTGTTGACGGCGATCGTATAATGGAAGTTTATTGAGAGACCTACGAAGAGTAGGAGAGACAGAGAGAGAGGGGAGAGGGAGAAGAACACCATACCAACTCGGTCTCGAGACACCGGTTATGACGTGACGAGAGGAAAAGTTATCCGTCGAATGTACGTGTATGTGTTGGGTGTGCACGTGATTCCAAGCGAAGAAGACACTATGAGGTCGTTACGAGTAATGGTCCTGCTGCTCTTCTGCTGCATCATCGGTAAGTCGATCATTCTGTTGTTTATTGCTGATCGATCGGCAGGTCGATCGTGTGGCGACTAGAAACGCCGTCCGTCGTGTCGATTGCTACTATACGCGGCATTTTGCTCGTTTCTGAACGATGCCGTTGAGCGATTGCTTCTTCATCCATTATTACGAGATTAATTGAATTGGTTATCTAGAGGCGATAACGCGCAATGAAAATTAAATTTTACGCGCGGTACGAGAAAATTCGTTCGTTTGAAAGAGCAGAAAGTTGAACTTTATCGGATGAATGAAATACATGAATTACTTCGAATTAGTGAAAATTACTTGAAAATGTTTTCGTACTTTCGAAACTATGCTATGAAATTTATGCATTCTTTATTAGCATACCATGGCCTGAAAAAGAAGCGTTTGAATTTTGCTTCTTAGGAAACTATTCGCGAGCGAATTAATTAATTAGAAATATACGCTATATATATATGTATATACATATTGTACGTGAATGCGCTTTTTCTGTACAAAGACGACCCACTGGCAAGATTAATTGCACATTTGCAGTGCATCGCGACCGCGAGTGCTTTTTAAAAAATTAACTCGTGATTTATGTCCTGTACTCCACTGATCTCCCGAGTGTCACAATTCTTTTACGGTTTTTCCATCGTCATCGCACACACTTTCTTACTGTGATGAGATGAGACTAAAGAAATCTGCTGTTGATGCTTTTTGAAAAATTCATCTCTCTGGCGCGAAGGCTGCAACAATGCCATTTATAAAATTGAAAATTTCTCTTTACGATCGATTAAATCTGTTTTAAGATACTATCATTATTCGTAGATGAAATGTTAGAACATGCCTTCATTTTGCGCTCTAGTACGTCGTATAATCACTATTACTTGGTACGCTCCGTTCTGCTCGTGATTATGTCAGTTACATTGGCTGTTATCGACTTTACGAGCATAACTCCCCGGACGATACAATGGGATGTAACTCAAAAAGTGCTGCGTACTTCGAGCTTTATTGGTCACTACTGTTGACCAGTTTCGCTATTAAGTAGTACTGCTCCACTGGGTATATATATACTTATAATTTATTCAATCGTTTAAAAAGAAAATTGTACGAGAGCTAAATTTAATTTTTGAAGACTAAAATGAAGCGTCGACAATCGAATTACACATTGAATAAGAATTTGGTAATAGCTATTAAATGTTTAGTGAAATCGATTGATATTTAATAAATATTTAAGAAAGAAAATTATTTTTGATTATATTAATCAAACATTTAATGGACATTATTTTATTAAACATTTGATAGCTATTATTTAGTATATCAATCTGTAGCATAATATAATATTTCAAGAAAGAAATATGGTATAATTGAGCAAAAATAAAACTTGCGAGATAATTACGAAAAAGGAAATGTGTCAGGAAAAATGGCATGCCGAGCATACGGTCGATGAAAATTCCGTGACGTCTTTAAAATAAGCACAAATATATCAAACGGCAAAAGTGACTAACTCACGTTTTGTGTGACTACATGAACAGAATTTTTCTCGTTATCCCGGACTTTTCGTAACTATCAGATCGGATAAAATGGGTCACGATGATCTGAACGGAACACAATCGTAACGAGCGTTACGCGAACCCGGATCTTGTCTCTTTTTTCGACTTTCGGTTTGGTCTCCATTTTTCTCGACTTGGTCTATGCATTTTTTTGTTACACGTTAGAATTATTCGCGCGTCGAAAGAAAAAGCTTAACGAGGGCCTTATAAAATTTAGTCATTCGTGCTTATCTTTTGTCCTCTCTCGCAATGTTATAGTCTCGTTCCTCCCTTTGCACATTATCGCGCGATTCAATAGAATAAAAAAAAAAGGGGAGAAAAAAGAGGGGAAACAAGCGGCGATCACGATGGTTTGCCTTTTGAGCACGAGAAAGGACCGTGCGAAGCTTCGAAATACAAAACGAAATACCCTGCGAATATCGCTAATTAACAGCGTGAAGCATGCGAAGCCTCTTCCTTCTCTCCTCTCTCGCCTCCTCTCCTCCGTCTCTCTGTTTAGTCTTGTTTCTTGTATCATATACGTGTATATACATTGTGCACGTTGACTTCGGCATCGAATACATCGATGACTGGTTTTCGAAAAAAAGGAGCACGGAAGAGAGAGAGAGAGAGAGAGAGAGAGAGAGAGAGAGAGGAAAAAAAAAATAAAAAAGCTATTAAAAGCGTTCTTTGGCGAGCGCGTTTCTCACTGTAGAGCGTTATTTCACCGCTCTTTGAGCCGTGAGGGCGCGACGCCTTTCTGCATTTGCTTAAAAGGAAAGTTTCTGCCGAGAGAAATACGTTAGCTCCTCGACTCGTTAAATACGGCCAAGGTCTGCCCGGGTAGAGAGACGTCCGTGTCTCTTGTCCTCTTTCTCGACGCCTGTAGTACGTACGTACAGGGAAAAAAAAATGGATATTTCAGGGTAAGGCAGGTGATTTAATTTTAATATTTTCTTTTAATGGCTCTGAATGACATAAAAGAAGAAATTGCAAAACTCGTAATACTTTTGCACACACATACCCTATCGTTTGTCTTCAGGCCTTTGTAATTTTTATCTATTACGTTATCAAAGTTGTATCGATAGAATGTTATGCATTGCATCATGCAATTTTTTATGTTGATACAATTCTTTCGATCTACTACGTTGTTATTCACTTAAATCTGTTCGGTTCGTGTTATATCACACGATTTACTTACTTTGTCCTGTTCCTCGTATTTGCCGCCTCGTGCTGTTATCGTTTTTCGCGGAACATATAATGGAATTAACATGCTAACGCTAATACTGACTTGTGCATTCCTTTTGTCCGCGATTCCCGTTCCGTTCAGTGTCTCTGTATACGCGTCTCCAAGCTAATAATCCGTTCGTCTCCGCGCTCGTCCCTGAAAACGAACCAACGTGTACCTCGTAGAACGGGAACAAAGTCCTCGGTGTATGATGACGTATCACACGCGCGCAACTCGATAAGCAAGCGGACGCTCTCGGATTTCGCTTTCGTTCGCAGAAGGCTGAGATGGTGAGATGGAAACGCGAGGAGATCGCGAGGAAACGCTGAGACGCCAGAGTTTAATCGGACGGAACACTTCGAATCTCGAGAGATTCTCCGTTGTTGTAAACAGCGATGCAGTTGCGATCGAGCCGTTCCCGTATGTTTCATTCTTCGATATTGAATTAAACCGATTTGTTCTCGTTGGTGACCGAAACGGTGAGCGAAAGTCGGATTTATCAAATACTCTCTCGTCGATCATCACAATGGAATTATCGCGCAATAACGTGTTTCACTTGAGATGAATAAACATAAACTACAATTTCGCTTACCTTTTTATCTCTGTCAGAAGTATCGTTTGCAAAGTTAACATTTTTCGCTTTAAACATTTTTCGGTTCATTTGCACATAAAAATTACACATTTAAACTCATTAAAATCTCGCAAAATGAAATGTTCCAATAAGCGGCGAATCTAATGTGGCATTACTGTTGTTTATCTCCCTTTTCTTTCCAGTGAAACTATTATCATTAGTGCATATATATATATATTATATTATATATATATATATCGCGCGAAAATAATGCATGGCGCGTGAAATACGTCGAAATAACGTAACGAAACGCGAGAATAATCCGAGGTAATGTATGCATAAACGCCGGAATAACATGTAAATTGCGTGGCACGAAATGCGCACAGCATCTTGGCATATCGAGCAAACTTAAATACATCGTTGCATTGAAGTGCCGTTAAATATGTCTGGTAGTTATAGGTATGCGCTGCTATTAAGCGTGAAAACCTTGCAAATGCTAAATGCGTTCACAGGATTATCCTTTCTGCCCCTCGAACGCCGAACATCATGGGATAAATCCGAATTACGAGCGCGACGTTACAAGGCTAAAATTACTCGCTCGAGAGTCAAGCGCGCGCGTCGCAAGACTTTCCTCTCGTAGTCTAATAATGATCGTCGAGCTTTTGCGTTTTCAATATTCGGGGAATATTTTAATCTTTCTCTCACATACGTATGTAAAATAAGTTTTTTTCTTTTCCATGTAAATGTATAGATAATGAAAATGTAAAAATATTATAATCCATAATATCATGCATGTTTTTTTTTTTTTTTTGTTAAAAAGTACATTACAAGAATGGTAGGAAACATTTATTCATAAACGTAGCTAGGGATTGTGAGTCGAATTGGACGAAGAATCCGGATCGTAGTCGATGACTTACATACACGTATCATAATTCAAGTATGGCGAAACTTTCATAGTGTGTCCGTGCGGATAGCCCGTGTCGGGGCCGTGAATCAATTTACGATGAGAATAAAAGGATATCGCGGCGGGGGGTTAGGACTGGGGAAGAAGAATGGACCACGGGTGATGGTGGTGGGCGGCCGCCGCTGCTGCTGCTGCTGTCTACAGAAACGTGCCAAGTCGATCCGCTCCTTGAGAAGCGCTGAAACTTTCTCGAGTGAAGAATATCGGCTTCTCGGCAGGAGGACGTAGCTCATGAGAAATCGCGTAGAATCGCACAAGAAGAAAAGTCCGATCGTCCTGTTCCGCGATAGATTTCACTTGTCCGCGCTATCGTTCTCGGGCGAATTCTCTCTCGCGAGAAAAAAATTCGCGGAATTTTCCGAAACTGCGCTCATTTTTATCCATGTTCGACTTATCCCGTTGCGATAATTTATACATTCGGCAATGCTTGCACTTATTACGGTATTTGTGTTATGAAAACAGGGGGATAAAATATATCTTCCGATATTTTAAGTGGGCGGAAAGAATTACATGACTACATCTCTGGATATTTATTTCTGCTCATGTGTCTTTCCAATTGGCCGAAACCACTTTCTCGAGGCTCACTCACCTTGGATTATATTTAGAAAATTTCGCAAAAAGGAAAATATTATTATACATTATCTGCCTTTGTAGTATTTTAAATAACGAAATCAATACGACGAAAATATGTATTTAAATTCGGCATAATTAATCGTTATTAATAAATAGAGAGTTACCATTAAAAGATCGCGATTGTAGATAAATTTAATATTTATAAAAAAAGATTGTATTTGATACGTGATTATGTCAATTAAATATAACATCAATATTATGAAAAGTTTAATATTAATTATTTGGTGAACATTTGAATATTGTTCAAGTTTCATATTAAACATGACGCACTAGTTTGTAATGTATTATCGCGTGGGAAGCGCAGGAATTATGGTCGTATATCTTCAAGTTGGCAGCCGTTCTTATTGTCAAGTATGATACGGTAATTAGCGGATAAGAGCGAATCGGATTAATGCGCGTCGCGTTTATACAATGGCGAATCTTGGTTGAACTCGGTATCTTAATAGCTTCGAGTGTCAGGCACAGCATTAGTATGAAGTTTCGTGTACTGTAGTGCATACTGTTGCATTATGTTTGTGAGGTCGTTTAATCGTCGTGGTTTCGAGTTTCTCCATTCGTGATGCAGAATAAAGCGCGATGCGATCAAACATTTACGATAGGTGCATAAAACATTATGATGCAATTTTAATAATACAATAATATATGTAATTGATTCGAAATTATTGCGTACCATTCCAAATAAAAAATCCGTACATCTGTACAATACTTATGTGTTGTGAAAATATGTTCTAATAATTATTTCTTTGCCTGTACTATTATTCTTCCTAAAAGAATTACTGTGAGATTGAATATTTTATATATATATGTATATATTTTTTAGTTAAATAATAATCATGTCTCGTAATATACGGAGAGAATTTTTTAGCTCTTTAAATAATGTAACATTTTGTAAATCACGAAGATTGTAAACTGTATTTTCGTTAAAATTGACGAGTGAATATTCTATCATCATTTTGACTGTTAAACTACATAGACGTATATTTTTAAATATTCCGTATGTTTCACAAGGCATTACTGATTACTGTTCCAATATCTTAAAAATTTTACAAGCGATAGCTGTAAAGCTTTGCAAATTTGTTTCTGTCAGCCACTGCGGTGGTTTAATAGCGCAAATGCGACGTGATATTTTTCATATTTAAGTCTGACGCTGTTTTCAGTTGATATGGAAGCAAAGAGGTCATTTAAATCTAAGTAATGATTGTAAAGTATAGCAGTCAGAATAGATAATACAAGTTGGTTTATTATCGTTAGTCTAGCTAAACATAATTATTGCAACTATCAATTTTTATTAATATTATTTTTTATAAATGGCGATGTAGTTTATTCTCAGTTGCATTCGATTGAAAATCTTCAAGATAATAATACAGCAATGCGCGAATTACAGATATATTTGTAGACTACTTAAAATATTTAAAATATTTGTTATTAATATATATGAAAATTATTCTAAAGTACATGAATAATTTTTTGTGAGTAAAATTTTTTCGTAAAAAGATATATTTCTTTATCTCTCTAAAATTAAAATAATTCGAATGCATTTGATAAAGTTGCACTTATTTTCTCATATAAATATTAAATACATAATTATACATAAATGTATTATATAATCACACACATATAGCGAAAATTCGAAGTAAAAGTTATAAATACGATACTTTTTTAAACACACTATAAAATCTATTTTCAATTTTCAAACGTCAACTAGGTTTAAAAGCTCCTTTCAATTGATCGCGGCAGACATCGTTATATATTTGCAATTCCGTGGAGACTTTGTGACCGACCAACGGTTATCGCATTTCGAAAGGCCGAGAAAATTAGCTGAGTTTCTCAAGTTGATTTCTGGCGGGCGCGGTGAACGAGAGATGTCGGCGCGCAAGCCGAACCGCACGCGATTGAGTAACTCAATCAGCGTTAAATCGTCGAAGCGCGGCAGCTCGTATCTCTTAATTAAGCGGCCATAAAAATCGTCGGCACGCAGTTAGAGATTGAAGCCGAGTGGGACGCGCGATGCGATGCGTGCGCGTTACGTAAACGTATTTCTCGACGCATCGTATACGGTGCATTTAAATGCTCTTCTCTTGTTACGCGCACTTTTAAATTCTCACGAACGCTGTTCTCTTCATTATCGTCTGTGCGGTTATATGGATTCGGGATTGATTGTCGTTCACGTCGAGAATATGTGATTGCATTACAAAAGAAACGCGTTCCAAATAGATCAAATATCTCTATTCGGTGCCAACATCTGACGATTTGAATTGCTGCGTTTGAACCTTCGGTCTTGGCAAATGAAGTGTTTGATGAATGAAGTTCTTGATAAATTATAGAGAATTGTTTCTATTCAATGTATTTAATTCATATTTTTGTGATACGAAAAGTTGATTAATCTTTTAAATAGATCTTAAAGCATTCTTATTTACTATGCAATATCTGTATTGATAATTGTATGTAATAGATGTAATTTAAATATTGTTGAATGATATGCAGATACAGGATACCATTAGATTGAAAATTAAAAATTTTTGGAAACCGAATACAGTAAAAAGAATTCAGAAATTAGATTTAGCCTTCTAATACGATGTTAAATTAGAATTTATTCAGGCATTTAATACTGACAGTTACAAAGTTGGAAAGCAGCTGTAGCCTTCAAATCTTCACTTTTCAAAGAATCTGTGGCTGAGGGAAACTGCAATAGTTCGAATTAGTTTCCACCTGAGTCGCATGTAACTAACCATGCCACTTTCTACGAGAACGATGAATCCGCAGATGCTTCTAATTATCCGAATCCGTGTCATCGGTGGATGATATGATAGGATGAAGAGGCAGCTGTGATGGTTACATTTAATTCACATTCGGAGCCGCAGAAGTCTGTCATCTGTGAAAACGGTGTTCCGGCTTCCTTCCTGTGTCACGTGGCTGCGTTTAATGCAGATTTAAATGTACGTCAGCAGGAGCCACCATTAAATTTGACTTGCTTGTTAGTAACGGACGGTTGCTACCGTTGTTGTTACTATCGTTGTACTGCCGTCGCGGACGGTTGCCAGCGTCGCTCACGTAAACCGCTACTACTAGCTTAGCGTACCGCGAAAATCGCATTTCGTAGATCTTTTACGAGTGCATAAACGCGGAATATGTATACTGCACCGTCGCGTCTGTGCATAACTCAAAAGATTAAGTCTTACCTTATGACAGCAAAGGCGTTTGCAACTTTGGTAGAGATCTTTTTTTTATTAGAATTTTAAATCTTTATTTAAGGTTAATTTTATTTTTATTTCATTTTTAAATACAATACAATACATATGCATTTCTTTATCTTAGCATTTATAAGGTGCGAGAGCACCTTTAGAGAATCGATGTCGTACAATTTTGCAAGATAATTTCGTGAGGCATTTTAAAAGAATCTTATTTGGCCAGAATTTTGATGTATAAAAATCCAGTATTAAAATTTATCATAAAAATATATATAATAGAAATATTAAATTTTTTACACAAATTATGTAAGTTTATATATTTAGTATTTTCTGAAAAATACAAACATTTATGGTTAGAATGTTGATAACAAAAATTGGAATCTTTTATTATGAAATCTTTTATTATATTTTCGTGAAGAGAATGTAAAAGTTATATGCAGAAAACATACTTCGATGCTATTAAAGGAATAGAGGAATATACGAAAGCGTATATAGTTGAGAGCATTCGCTGACATTTCAATGACCAATCCTCTTGTAAAGAGGCCAATTGCGAATCGCTTAGCAATCGATCGATCGACCACTCTCGCTCGCGGTTGGCTACATCTGATTTACATCATTACGCCAGTTGTAATGGATTAAATTTCTACAACGCAGTAATATACGTACAATAATGCGGTCACTCGTATATGCCTCTGGCTATGGGAGCTGTAGTCATTTTTATAGACAATTTTGTATAATTTTACGACGGCTTTTAATCTTGATCTCTAAAAAAAGTTTCATAAGCAATCGCTCGTACATGACATATGTATTCGTGGCTCGAAAACTTCGTGAACGAACACGTGCATAAGTGAGCACTATGCATATATGACCGTCGAATCGTGGAACGTTGGTTTTATTGCGAGCACTCGGCGGAAGATAAAAGACCGTCGGTAGGAAATGTAAAAAGTTTCGAGATGCGTCGTAATCCGCGCGAAAAGAATAATCGCGAATTTTCGTTATTCGTTATTCGAGCTATATAGGTGTAGGATAGCACATCATACATATATATATATTAGGTGTTGGAATTAATTCGTAGCGTTTTACAAGTGATGGGAAGTACTTTCATTAATGTATTTTTTAATGCTCATGTGAAATAAATAACATTCTTTCATTAAAAACGCTACGAATTAATTCCAACACCTAATATATATATATATATATATATATATATATATATAAACACATATATATGTATTCCATTGACGTATGTTACTGACTTTCCGGCAAAACAACAATACTTGCGCTGTAATAAAATTGTCCGACCGAGCTCGAATCGGTTTCATAATTCCCGGTTTCCGCCGTATTCTGTCAAACTGCGGCCACAGTTGAGCCCGCGAGATTGCATGAGTCGTTTGTTTCGAAAGTAATGCAATACTAGATTTACATCACTGACGTTTATTGCGTAATACTGGTGTAGTCCGACGTGAGGTAGATGTAACTTAATATAATATATCCTCCCAGGAGAAATTCTTCAGCCTTTAGGTTTCTTATCAAAGTCTGACGGAAGAGCACGATGCAATAAATGTCAAATGCATCATAAGTCTTTTCAACACTGCGTTCTCAGTTTATGTTTGCTCTTATTGAAATTCAGCGTGTCTCGGAATTTGTAGATTTACGTGACTTTCCAAATATTTGTTATATGGAAGACAACTTTCGCGCGTTGTGCTCAATTTTATTAATGGATTAATTTTATTAATCTTGTTATTAGCTAAATATATAATATATGTGACATTGTGTTCTAGATATGTGTTTAGACAAAAAATATAAATATCATTTACAGAGAAAACAATATTGTTGAGTTTCGTAAATGGTGTTGCAGGACAAATAGCGATTAAGCAAATGGAATTTTAATTAATAACATTTTCAATCCCTTACATTATTGTCAATGGTACGATTCTATATCTCAATTAGCTTCGTTTACAAAGTAGTGAGAATTGAAACAGCTCGTCAAATTTGCGTAAACCTATTGTCGACATCTATCGTATCACGCTTTTCACGTTTGTTTATCTAAATTTGCATATTCGTTCATAATGTGTTACGATTCTCGTATCGATCGATTGATCGCATGCGGACGAATGTGTTCGTTACACTTGCGAAGGGATCCCATTTAGAATTCGTTCGACGAGCGCATTCTCTACCACTGTTAACTAACACCTGCGGTCTTAATCAAGTGCCGCGCGCGTCGCACGCCATTAGAATCGCTTTGTCGATCGCGATGAGAAAGGAAATGAAAGTGAAACGTTGGCGGCTCTTCAGACATGCTCCGCACGGATTTCTGTGATCTCACTGATCTCTCTGTCGTGCTTTCTCGATGAACTCCGCGCAAGGAAACTCGTCGTTATGCCATCGCGATCGTGGAATGCGGACGACTATTGCAGGCCGATTATGCGATGCCGTTTCTCTTACTTTTCATCTCTTTTGGCGGCGCGAGTTATTTATTTGTAACGATCGATTTGTTCGATCGGTGAAGTCATTTGTTACGTCAATACCTGTATATCAGGGTAAAGACTAATGTTTTTTTTTTTTTAAGAATAAAACGTATTGTGTTTTTCCTTAAATATGTTTATAATGCTTCATGTATGCTTTAAACAGTACTATAAAAAAACATTTAAAACATATTAAAAATATCAATTAAGCATGTTTTAAATTGTTTAAAACACGTTTAAAACATGTTTTTTTTACCAACCCTGCTGTATGCTATATTTTTTTTGAACATTATGAAAACATATGTAAAAAATATAATCATTTAGTTCATGTATTTTGTTTATTTACGATATTACGAAACAAAAAATAAAAAAAACGATGGAAGAAAATTTTTTAACAGTTTCATCTGCTAGCATTAATTAATTTATAGGACAATTAGAAAGTTCTTAATAACGTTTATAATAACATATATATATATATATATTATTTATATTTGTATATTACTTATGTGGTTTGTATTTTAGTTTTAATGTAACATAAAGCATTTCCTTTTAGACGGCGGCCATGTTGCAAATAAATGCTCAACTCCAATATCTCGCTCATTACGTTTGTATTCAGTTAATTTACGCTTTTACCTCTACTCGAGTGAGATCAGCGCGAAATGAAAGTTGGCGCATTTCCGGTTCATTAAAATATTTGATTACTCCTTGCGGACCGGCGTGACATTTATTAAATTCTTAATTGATAGCTAGCAACGAGGTGCATCACTTAATGTGGTTTCTTTTTACATTAGAAGCACCAAGTCAATATTAGAATATATTTGAATCATTTTTTAAATGCGAATAGGAGATTGCAGTTTATTATTTTTGCGTAACAATTTCCGAAAGAGCAGATTATTATCATTTTATACGAAAATGTGAATAAAAAATGCGAAATTTTTGAACGAAAATTTTCGACTGTATTGAAGTACACTCGACTTTGCGATTAATAATTAATTGCGAGTAAAATCTGACAAGTTCGAAATTAATTTTCATGAAGATAAAACGCTGATATACATTAAACGACGCGATAATTAGATTGTGGGAACGCTTTTTTCCTAAAATATATCTCGCGCTAGTCTATTATTTTAAACATAGAACATCGGAAACGATTAAAGGAACGATAAACATTTGTTTATTATTCCTTCATTAGTATTTTTCTCGACTACGCATAATATTAACAGGATACAAAGCGTATGCATTTGTTTATACGTTCACACCGCATATTCAGCTCTAAATGTAGCTATTTCACTCCTATTGCGTATTTACATTGACTACAAATTCCATGTGTTAGGTAAATACAATTCGGAATCCGACTGCCACGTTTATGGCTAGACACGGTACAAATACAGGAATGTAGGTACAGATTTTATACGCACGCAAATCTCCCCAAAATATCCGCGTAAACGATGGAAGAATATTATCTGTTAACGAATATTCCCCGGAGCGTAACAAGATTTAGATCAGAGAAAGGATTTTGCGCATGCACAACTCTGTTAATGCTACAGCGCTAAAGGCTTAACTACTAATTATACTGGAAGCTTAAGACCTGATTATCGCGCTCGTTGATGAGTAATCCATGCGTCGCTTTCGAGGATGACGCGCGCGCGCGCGCGCGCATTTGAGAAAATGCTGGCATACTCGTACTTTGATTAAAACGCAATTGTCAAGGTATCAAAGAGAACAATATTCGTGTGCACGCCTCTATTGTCATGTATGCAAATTGGCTTCGTCTGAATATTGTGTAGAAACGGTCGTAGTACGGATGCTTGGATAAACACCTCGAGTTTTCATTGAATTTAGTACATTATTAACTATTTTTATAAATATATATACCCTTTTTGTAACAGAATTTTGTTCGTTAGACTATAGAAGAGCGAAACAATTATTAAATACAAGATACAGGTTTTATATTATATTATATTCTCTCCGTGCAAATGCAGCACGGAGAATATATCATCGTCAACAAACTTAATGGAATGTAAGTTTGCGGTAAAAGCATAACGATCCATTTGTTGAATAACTTTAATACGAGCGCTTAATGTGCATATGTAACGAAACAAAGGGCGGAGGAGTACACACGTGTGACAGCACACACATACTCGACATATATTACACAAGATATACAAACTGCACACATACGCACATACACACTTGGTAAGCACGAATCCCTCGACACGGCGGATGACACTACGCACATAAATAAACCTCAGCCTTGACACCTGATTCTCTCCTGGACACCATTCTGTCAGTCACGATGAAACGATTCATCATACACGGTATAATACGGGTGTAACTGAAACAAGTCGTCGTGACTTTAAGTGATATTATCCGGCAGGAAGATCGTATCTGAATTAAAATTCTTGTTCGAGTGTCATTTGGTCATTATGGTTGCTAATAAATTATTCGTCATCGACAGATTTTCCCATTTTTTTTTTCATTTATATGCCGCCTTTTATTCATGAGATTAAAAGTACGGTATTATATCTCGGGGGCAATGAATCGCATGGAATCGCAAATTCGCTTCAAAAAGAAGATTATTTACTGTTTACGCTTTGATGGTACTCTTCTTCGATCTTGCTTCAGGTATAACGTTAAGCACATAGTGTATTACATAACGAATACATATGTGTTATATTTAACGATACTCAGTTTCCTGAAATTCTTTGAAGTTTTGTCTATATAGTCCGCGGTAGATACGAGAGAAGAAAGTTTCCGCGGTTAAGGAAGAGCGATCTTAAAAATGAAAGAGGAATGTGGGATATGATCGAGGAAACGCGTAAAAAAGATAGATAGATGGGAGTTTTTAACGACCGAAAAGAATGATAGGCGCTACCGCCTGCTATCTCTCGCGCGAGAATTGATTTCTACACCCCGATGAAATGATAGCATCTCGGCAGTGCAGATCATCTCCACTTGTCATCTTCATTACCAGTTTATCTGCTTTTTTTATTTTTGTATCCATCGCCGTTAATCGACTAGCTTTGGCTTGTCAATCGTTAGCGATTTCTCAGCATTACGGCAAGATTCAAAGATCTGCAGTGGATCTAAGTTTCAGCTATGAAAAGTTGAATTAGTTGAATGATAGAATAAATATTTGTGTCTTTCTATTACACTGAGAACAAAATTTATTAAATCTTAATAAATATTTCTTCGAATAGTCCTAACGGAATATTTACGGTAAATAAATATTTAAATAAATGAAAAAAAAAAAAAGATAGTTGAATCAAATTAACAGTTCCAGTATCTAATAAATATGTGTTTACATTTAGCAAATATTCCGCTAGGACTATTCAAAACAATATTTATTAAAATTGTTTCTCTGTGTAAATATCAAATATCATCCCAAGTCGAAATTTTAATCATACTTTGAACTTCTTTCAATCTCAATTAAATCTTATAAACTTATTTTGATATTTGTACAATGAAGTGAGGCCTGTTTTAATATTACTTAATCTACAGCTTCTATTTAGAAAACTTCTTTTGAACTTAAAAATAGGAAATCTTGCAATAACTATCATTTACAGGTTTAACGTAAGAGCTCAATTCATTAGATTAGAACCTATTATATAAATCTCTGGAGTCTACATATGTCATTTTTAGAGTCTACATACGTCCTAAAACTAAGGTTCAAAGTAGGAGAAAAATTTCGACTCGGGATAATTTATAACAATGAATAATTTTATTGATAAATCTTTATCAATATTTAAGAGAGTCTATGGATTGTAACTTATCATTAATTCGTTCAACGCTTCTTCGTACAAAATGAATCGCGATGCTATTTGTATCACGTCACTCACTAACATATCATTCGCTACCCGTTCATTCGCTCGCCGAGTTAAAGGTTAATACCGATCGATTTATCGCGCTAAGTAAACGTCACGGCGCACTACCGTGTCGTACGAAGATAAATGTACGAAAGCGACTTATTTAACAGTAAACGCGCTATGGCACCGTCGCGATCCGTACAAACCGCGATCGTACAAGCGAAAGGATTAGGGAAAGAGCGACGTTAAAGAGCATTCGCAACGCGTATCATGAAAGGAAAGGGAATAAAGCGAAATGAAATAAAATAAAATAAAAAAAGCAAACGCGAAGATAAATCGAAGAGTAAGCTTAACGAAGGGGAAGGTCGATCCGTCTCGCTACAACAATCACTCCCTTGCTGATGTGGATCTGACGGTCCCTCATTCGTACCGTTCTATCGAGGTAGACACGTCCAGACAGAGATATCATCTCCCGCGACTGATGCTAGTCAGTCAACGGGATCTCGGCAGTAAATTCACGCGCGCAACAAACTGCCTCGTTTCCGATTCTAGTGTCACGATAAAGCTTTAAGCTTCTCCGCCCGTTCGCTCTCTCTCTCTCTCCCTCTCCCTCTCTCTCTCTCTCCTGTCGTCTCCGCAAGGATATCCAGCTGCCAGCAGTATCCCTCTCGCTCATCCGTTTCTCGTCTCTGCGCACTGTGATAGCGCTCACTGTGATCCGCTTCGCCGGCACATTGCTATCGACGTTTTCGTACACGCCGCCCCGGCACTTTTCGGCTATCGCCGATATCCGTTCGGTCAATTCTCTCGATGTCACTCCCATTGAAACCCGGCACACATGTAATCTCGCGACGGTACAATTACGTGTGACGGCGTGGTCGTGTTACGTGTCGCTTAGTGAATAGACGTGAAATGCAGGTCTTCGGAGAGCAGCAAAAGAAGGAGCGTCTTCGATATTTGATAAAAATTGGAGAATCAGTATATGTAACAATTTAAAACAAGGAATGAAAAATATCTTAAAGGTTTAATATAAGAAAATATTTCATTATCTATTACATTTAATACACAATGAAAAACATTTTGTCTTTGTGTTATAGAAAACGCTCCAGTTAAATCCTTGTTAAAATTTTGTGTTTTTAACATATCCGAATGTTAATTTAATTGATTGTATACTCTAAATTTTGGGGAGTGAAATTTCACTTCTAGCGATCGTGATAGTTGCGCCAGTTCGGCAGGAATAAATTTCCAATTCAAGGGGGGGGGGAGTGAAGCATTCACTTTTCAATTGGAATGAATTTTTCACTCTTAGGGAGTGAAGAATCACTCGAAGCGAGAGTCAATTTTCAATCTAATGCGAAGTAAATAATTTCACTCTCTCGAAAGGACTGAAATAATTCAGTCTTACAATGAATGAATTTTTCTTTGATTAAAAACAAAATTTGTTGTATTTAAAATATATATGTATATTTATATATTTTAAAGACAACATACAGGCAGTTAATTAAAATTATATAAACTTTTATTATTTCACTACTCATTACTCTCATAATAGAAGAAATTTTATTAGTAATTTTGTTTTTATTCAAAGAAAAATTTATTCTTGTAATACTGAATTATTTTATTTGAGTAATCATTTTTGTTGCATGCAATTCTAGTATTTATATTAAAAATATAATAAGTATAATAATTTATATATATATGTATATGTACTAATCCTTTTTATTCTACAAAAAATTTTTAAATGTAATTTTAAATATTATAAATTAATAATTTTTGTACTCAATTTAAAAAAATATATTTTATTCAAATATACTATATATGATCTATATACGATTTACTATTATATAAAAATATTATTCAATAATTAAACGTTATAATCATCAGAATCGCTTGATGATGAGTTTTTTTCTTTGTCACTATCATTTTTATCATACTGAAAACGTTATCTTATATTTATATATTGCCGCTTATAGATTTATTACTATGTTGTTTATAAGTATTATTATAATATAAATACGTGATGTCTTCATCACTACTATCATCAGGTTGCGCTGAAAGCGTCAATACAATATTCGTTAAAACTGTATGCAATGCCGTGCTACAAGCACGCGGTTCATTCAAGTTCATGATACACTCGATTAAAAATTAGTTAAATCGGAAGCAAAATAAATATCAAAACAATAGTGAAGTTTGACAAGAATATCGAATGCCTCCATCATGCCTAGATAACAAAAAGCAAAGATAACAAAATAATAAAGTTCTCATTTTGGATATTTTGTTAAAAGTGAACAATAATTTGCAATCTGTGTAACAATTTCATAATAACATGTAATTAACAACCATTCAATAGTCAATTATGAATCAAATCATTGTTATTATAATGTTACTATTATAAGTTTATTATTCATTGAAATTTCAATGCATAAAAGCTTTTTATTATCCACAAACTAATTCTTTCATTATTCGAGTCTTTAAACATTAGACATATTTGTTACTAAGATGTGTGAAATACTTACTCTCCAGTATATCAATAACCTCATTCTGTATATCATGGCAGCGTAGAAATTCTCCTAATTTTTTTGGATCATTTAAAATTTCCTACAACGATAAAACTTTTAAATTATAACTTGTCAAAAATATGAAAATTTTATTTAACAAAGAATACGTAATTTTACAGATTAGTTTTCGTCGAAACATGTATATTATTTTTTAGCTGTTAATTCTTTCTATTTTGGTTAACTATTGCATATTAAATGTGATATGATTATACTTACTTCTGGCAAATTTAGCTTTGGAAAATACATTACTGCATTGCAATGATGATTTTGTGAATCATCATCAAGATTTATAGTCGAAAATGATGCAAATTGCAACATACTACGTGAAGAGCAATCGGCATGAGTGATACTGCTATGAATTTCACCAAATTGATATTGTGAGAATATTTAATAGATAATATACTATTCGTGCTTTGGCTGGACGAAATAAAAGAATAAGCCAACGCAGCGTGATGGCGACAACGCGGCGATAAAACAAAAATGGCGCGAATAAAGCCGTGGTTCCCGTGGTTTCCGCTCGAATCCTTCGCGCAGGAAAAACATTCACTCTTGTAGGAGTGAATATCAATTGGGCATCTAATCACTCCTTCAGTAGGAGTGAATTTGCTCACTCCATTTGCAAAGAATGAATACATTCACTCCAAATGGAGTGATCTCTCATTCTCTCCAGTAAAGAATGACGTAATTTATTCCTAAAACTTTAGAGTGTATTATTTAAATATTTTGTATTAAATTGATATTCAACATTTTTGAATATAAAAATAAACGCCATTTATAAGTAAGTGAAGAAATAACATAAAAATGTTTTTAAAACGTAAATCCTAAGATAAGTGAATAAAATTTATTAATTTAACATACAATATTATAAATGTTAATGAAGAAATATAATTGCTTACAAATTGAGTCAATTTTTCTTGTTAATTTTTTAATACGTAATATTTATTTTATTTTCTACGTATTTATCTTGTGTTAAATTAACACTAAATTGAGTGGACATGAAATGTGTTAAATTTAACAAATTAAATTTTTCCAACTGTATATAATAATAAAACGTTTCATATTATCTACTTTACCGCAGAAATAACGCATTGGTTCTCTCTCTCTCTCTCTCTCTCTCTCTCTCTCTCTCTCTCTCTCTCTCTCTCTCTCTCTCTCTCTCTCTCTCTTAATCTCTCTATTAAATGTATCGAATATTCAATATAATATTTTGATTTATATAGTAGATAAATATTTAACTTTACGAAACTCATTCAATTATGTCACTTGGTATCACTCGTTTATGTTATCGAGTTTGCCGAGTAAATACGTATTATACGCATATTATACGCATCTTTTGCTTTTGTAATCATGTTACGTTCAAAGTTTCATTTTGCTCTATTGAGAATGCACCAAATGCTTCGATATAATAAACGTTTAATAGACCGGAAGAAACATGACAAATGTTTATTTCGCGCATTTTACGCGGAACCGCGGATTGAAACTTCTCGGACAGTTGGTTGTCGGGGCATGTCTCTTTCTTGCTTTTCTATCGAGTTCTCTTGACGAACGACTCTCAACGGTTCCCGCTATTTCGCTCCGCGCGCGTTCACCATTCGATCGACCTTTTGTCGGCGTGGGAGCAAGCGAGAAAACGACGGCGACGATGACGATGACGAAGACGTCGCCGGTTCTCTCCGCGTGAATAGAGAGAGAGAGAGAGAGAGAGAGAGAGAGAGAGAGAGAGAGAGAGATAGAACGAACGGAGAGATTTCGAGATCAGGCGAATGGAACGCGTATTGAATATCGTGGAAGCGAGGCGAAGGAATGTCGATGGCAGCCCATATCTATCTAGAGTCGCCGTTGTGGCCGCCGCGGATGCTGACCGTGATGGCGCCGGAAACGGAATATCGGCAAGGCGATCGCGATGACGATATCGCGCGTACAGCTACTCCTTCGCGAATCTTCGAATATCGTGACTCGGAATAATCATCGCTCGGAAGACGCACAAAGAGTGTCGCTGACTCGAAGGCGGCATTGAAGCAGGATTCAATCCCGTGGCTCCTTCCTTGACTCCATTGATCGTTGCATACACAGAGAGAACGCTGAAGTATCCAAAAATTTGGATGGCTGCAGAAAATAATTTTGACCATCAAAATTTTGAGATAGAAACTGATTGCTAGGATGTCAAAAAATTTTGACAAAAAAAAGGGCCGAAAGTTATCAGGATGACACATTTCCGCCGAGTGACATGCTGACAGCAATAATTAAAAATATTTAGAAATTGTATGTAAAGTGGAGCAACTTTTGACAACGATTCACTTGTGTTTGAGCGGAGCAAGCCGAAACTATATTCAAAAGTGTCAAAAATTATCAGCGCAACACATTTTCGTGGAGTACGGATATTTAAAACTGTATAAAAATTATTAATTGTTGGAATTTTGTTTTAAAACGTTACATAATAATGAATTCAGCTTAAAATTAACAACACTTAACAAATGTTGTCATATTTGGTACTCTAGAGGGAGGTGTGCCGTGCTGGAACGTGAAGTTAGCATAGCATTTTTTTAGTTTTGATTTTTTGATATTAAAAATGCAAAACGTTTTTTAACTCTCAGGAACTGTAGAACTGTGAAGAGTGCTACCGTGAAAAGTACTACTATCATTGTTTTTTAAAAAATTAATAAAACGCCGAGCTAACTTCACAGACACACACGCTTATCCGGTAGGTTTTGTAAAGCTTGAGTGATTTATCGTGTGCATATGGATGTCATCATGACACGACAAAATTCGATAGTTGTAAATCGGTACGGTAAAAGGTACCTACATTTTTGCGACAACGATTTGATTCGAATTTTGCTTATTCGTGCATAGTAATTTGATAAAGGTTTGAGGAAGGCTTGTTCATTGTCAATATCGAAAATAATTCAATTATCGAGTTGATAACGCCAACTAAACCGTGTGCAATTTTCTTGCCTCGTTGCGTCAATCGTTGTAATCGTATGGAGATTACATATCTGTTTCAATTGATATCGATGCAGAAGTAAATCGATATCGATTTATCGAGCGCGGGACACAAATCTGATTTATAAAATGGAAAATAACAAGAGCGAAGCATCTTAACCGATTAACTATGACGAGCGACAACACATTGATTCATTTAATCGTTAATCGAATTACCTTCTCTGGCGGCTTTACACTAATAGTAATAATTATACGCGTAACAAGTTGCCATTGGTATCTTCTTGCACGCAAACCTGTAATTGTGAAATGTAATATAAACATCCCAAATTATACAGATATCATGATTGTACGTATCATTATAATTATATGAACCTTTCGTTACGTAAAGCTCGGCATCATCGTAATGCAGTGGATAGATTACCGATCAATTATTTTCATCACTTGAAATAACAGATGGTTCATTCAAAACCGAATATCTAGTAACTCGATGCGCAAATAAACCTCTCCAAAGACCAAATCAAATTGATAAAGTAAATATACGCGCACGCGTGTTCTATTTAATTTGCGACATAAATCGCGATAATTGCTGCGCTTCGGTCGGTCCTTGTGAATTCATTTCCGGATGAATAACAAAGCGAATAAACGAGCCGTCGTAAATTTCTACGGCGATCGATCCTCAAATTACGCGGCGGTCACAATTGCGGGACGGAACAGCATGGTGGAGCGTTGGAATAGTCTCCGATTAATTTTTTCTACATTTCCCGGTAACTAGAGAAACAACGGGAGCATTAGTCGACACACACCGCGACACGCGATATCTTCCACCAGAAATGGCGAGAATGTGTTGTACCGGCGGCAACTCTCCGTGGATACATACTCCGCAAAGTTCTCTTCTCGTATTACCATTTCGCAGACGGTTGTGCACACCATATACGTAAATACACAGACACATGTCTAGATTTATACATCTGACAAACATACGCGTTTCGCTCCCCCGCACGTTATGGGCTTTGCTCGATTCGCTTCATATGCACGATAAATGCACAATTTCAGAGAACGTACTCTTCCATTTCCGCAACACCGTGGTCAATTGTGATGGACTTCTAAACGCTCGTTATCACCATCGAATACGATGTACACGAGCTGTCCGCAATGTGGCTGAAACCTATTATTCTTTTTATTATACGGCTATATGAATGATCATGCATATTATTGTTTCCGTACGGACTACATATTTCAATATCGCGATCATTTACTTTCATTAATTGAGAAAAAAAAATGATTTATTTCATTAAATTAATTTATTCGATTAAAATAATTTAATCTTTATTTCTGTCGTTGGAGAACGCATGTATTTAAGTAAAAATATAATACGTTTGATTTAAATACATATATTCTTCATCGAAAGAAATAAAGACGAATTAAATTAATTTAATCAAATAAACAATTTTTTTCTCAGGAAATGAAAGTAGATCACTGCGATATTGAAAGAAAATATTAAAAAAAAGTTTACGTTTTAACTGAGAACGTATTTTGCTTTTCTTGAATTTATCACAGGACTGTTATATTTTATTGTGATTTATTTGTTCTATACGTGATTCGCTATCAAAGTTAGCAATAATCGGGTCCTTGATATTACTAACTTTGCTGTATTAATTTACGTACGAGTTTCAGCCAAGTTTGACTAAACTTACTTAGCTGCCAGATTTGTCTTGGCACGAATGATAATGCACACCAAATCTCTACGGCGAATGTGGTTTGCGAATAAATTAGAGATAAACGTCGAGCGATACGTGAAACGCACGGTAAGAGTACAAAATTAACTTTGCTTCTTTGAGATTATCGCGTCTTAATTTATTCGGTTTCATATATTTTTTACAATTAAGCGCAGAAAGAGATTTGAAAAATAAGGTGTTTTTTTTTTACTTTATTTTACACATACGTAGTTTTCTTGCGGATATTATTTTCCGTTTATCAGCTTCCACTTTACCGCACTGCGTGCTTTGTCCTCAACCTATTAACTATCCATTTATTGATTTTCATCATTATCTGGATTATGGACCTCGCTTGTGATGTATCGACGTTAATAATGCAGATCGCAGATAGTGAACACGTTCGATAGCTACGCTCGCGACCCGAAAAGTAATCGCGTTAGCGCGGCTTAACAAAATATATCGCCAGAACGAGTCATCGAACGTGAACGAGATAAAGCCGGATAGACCTGGCTATTGTCAAAAGGGTATACTAATTCATTGCGTTGCACTTGATTTTCTACTCCGCTTGCGCTAGAAAATCCGTTTCATCGTTCGTGTATCAACGATAGGATGTCACAAGATGAATTCGATGATCGAATTACGATATAAAAATAGAAATAAAATCTGCGCGAAAAGCCAACTCTGCAGTTTTTTTTTCAATTCTATCGCGTTATATAAACTTTATATATATTTATATATTTAAAAACGTATTAATTTGCGAAGCGTATTTTATGAAGTTCTATTGGAGATATTAACTTTCCATAATTCTTGATTTTTTTTTTTTATTATTCTCTTGTATTATTAATAGAAATAAAAATTCTCGGTTTCTTCTAACTTCAGTTTGAATGTAAAGGTTATTTTAATATGCACGAATTAAACAATAGATAGAAACTAAATAATGTATCATTTATCAATTATCGATAGTCGTGAATACAGTGACTATAATACATGCAGAGACGCACGTGTGGAGTCTGAATTAAAATTGACACTTGTCTTTGAATTAGTAGGTCAAGGCTTGTGCTCTCTGCATTGGACTTATGGAGTCCAGGCATTCATCAGTAAACGCTTGAATCGCAGAATGATGAATCGCACGATCGAAACATACAGCATCAATTATTGGCGTATTATATCAATTATTTGTAATAATTAAGTGATAATTAAGGATTTCTATTTTTCCAGAAAAATGCTTATTTATATACATAAAAAAGATATATATTCTTTAAAAAAGAGTTATAAAAATAGATATAAAATTGATGGCCCCATTTCGGCTTTGACGTATGCAATATCAAAATATCACCGATGCTACGAGTGCAGAGCGAGAATGTTAGCACTTGCAACATACTTGATGTAAAAATACTGAAAATGCATATAGCTTTAAAGCTCTTGAGTATTTTGCGAAGTTGCGCGATATAATTTATTAGTTTTTTTGTTTTATGTGCGCTTTCATTTATTTTAAGATAAAACTCAAAGCTTTAATCTAGTTACAACGTTATATATGCACGATGACGCACAAAACAATTATATTATCTAATCTTAGTTACCTACGAGAAATTTTTATTATCTGACGTTTTATATTACAATATAAAGAATAAAATATTTATGCTTCATGGGAATATTTAATATGATACGTGATTTTTAGTTTTCTAGGAAGGAATATCGGATTTAAATAATATTTTTTATATATAGTTGACGAGATATTTTAAATAATATACGTATCGTTATATCATATTTTTACTTTATTATTTACTTTAAGAATATCTCTTACGCTGAAAAATGAGATCACCTGTAGACAAGTTTTATTTCTTTAAGTATTAAGTCGAGTAATTCAAGCGCAACTATCCACGATTGTTTTCGCGAAACGTTTACATTTTCGTCACGGCACTTGTATCTGAACATCAACTTGACTTTCATGAGTCCGAGTCGTTTCACGAGCGTTAAATTTTCCATTTTAACTTTTCTATATAAGTTCTCTCGACGGAACCTTTGCGCAATCGGACTTTGCATTTTCTCTCAAACAGTTTCTTGTTTCCCTATACAATTTACGCGTTTTACTTCTTACATTTTCTATTTCTATTTTTCAAATTATTTAGTTACCTGATTGTAAAATTTTACAAGTTATACGTACGTGAAATAGAATTATATCAACTGCTTCAATTTTTATGACATTAAATTAATTTAAACTTTAAATTTCAGTTATAACAATAATAATTTAGTCGTTCAAATTTATTACAAAAATAGTTAGATGTTTTATACATAAATGTTACTTTTGCAAATCAAAGTTGATTATTTTATATAGTTCGATTGTTAAATGGGTTATCAGAGTGCGCGAAAATTTCAAATTTCTTTCGCTCCATTGTGCATTAGCGATGAGTACATTCTAACGTTCTCCATGAAATACAACCCGTGTTTAACCTGCGAGAGATGCCGTCCCAGATTCCCACGAGAGCTGGCATACGAACTTTACTACCTCATTCAGTTGTACCACATGCGCACACCGAAATTTATAGATATTCATAAATATTAGTTATTTGCAGTAGTACGTTTTTAAATATCACCAAGATATGAAAAAGTATATTCTCTTATTTACATAAAAGAAAAACAATCGTTGCTTTTTGTAAATTGAAATTTATTACGCTTGTTCAAAATGCTATCTACATTAATATTAGAATTTAAGAAATTATTTTTATTTTTAATACAACATTATAATTATTTTCAATAATTAAATCACGAAAGAAATTATCGCTTTTCTGGATTTGTTTATCAAACTTTTAATTAAAACAGATCGATTCTCTCTAAAATGGTGTAAATAAAAGGAATAGAGTTTTTGTAGATTTTGATCTCCTGGATATGATAAAATTATTAAAAAGTTTGCAACACTTGGGAAATATTTCGAAAATTTAACATATTGAGGAATATTGAAATTTGAATAAATATTAATCGAAAAAAGTGAAGTCATGTTAATCAGAATCTAATAGTGTGCAACAGTACTTTATGCCAAGAAAAAAATATGCAAAATCTCCGATCGATCGAATTATGCCTTTTGTTCTTCCAAGAGTATCAAAGTTTTTGAATTTAACTTAAAAATTACGAAATGTTAATTTCTAAATCAATTTTCTTTCGATTCTTTGTTTAATCGTCACATTTAGTTTCAAATTTGAGCTTAAACACTATTTAAGTGTATTTTAATTTGCCATTTTGGGCATTGGATTCGCAATTTTGAAGCTTAACGAGCTTTTTACCCAACCACAACCTTACACAACCTTACACAACCTTATCTTACAAGTAGATTTTAAATGTTACTGAGGGCTGGTTATTTCATCTTTGGATAAACTATGTAGTAATTAACCTACTGGATAAACAAAAGAGTAAAAGAATAAGAGAGTAAGATAGTTAACTAAAGTTTACCGAAAGATGGAACAACTCAGCCTGAACAATGTTTATGCTCACATTTGAAACGAAACGTGACAATTAATAATAGTAAATTAAGAAGCATATCGAAGAAAGATATCGATTCAAAAATTAACATTTCATAATTTTTATGTTATTAATTTTAAAACCTCTTGATTGATCAGAAGATATAATCCGATCGCATGGGCGTTTTGCATATTTCTTTTTAACATAAAAACTAACCGTTGAACACTATTAGATTCCGATTAACACGACTTCATTTTTTTCCGATTCACTCTAATAAATACTAATAAATATTCAATTTTCGAAGTGTTCTTCAAATGCTACGAACGTTTTAACAATTTTATCCAGGAGGTCGAAATTTACAAAAAAATTGCATTATTCCTTTTATTTACAAGTTTTACATTTCTTTCGGAGAGAGATCGACCCCTTTTTAATATCTCCCTTTATTTTTCGATAAACTTCAATTTCGATACAAAATCAGATAAACATAATTGTAAACGATAATAATTCGCAAACAATAATTAACTGTTTAATTAAATATGTATGAGTAATTGAACAGGTTGCGTTGGATTGATCGTTAATGTATGAGAATAATAATGGGGTGGGACACGCCATCCGTAGCCATCTCGCCGCGGGGTTAACGTTGGCATGGTTGCCATTAAGCCATAGACGTGCGCCACGCGTGGCTCGAAAACGCGACCTAGACTGCTGCATTATGCATCGCGAGTGCGTTCCATCGTCGTCGTCGTCGTCGCTGTCGTCGTCGCCGTCGCCGTCGTCGTCGTCGTCGTAACGCGCATTAGGCTGGAGGAATACGGATAATACTGACGTCGCATCTCTGCTGTTCGCCAGTGAATTTTCCGTGGCGTTTGAGTTGACACCTGTTGTCGCTGATTTTTCCCGCTCTATGTCGTCTGGAAAATCGACGACGTTACGCGCGAGTCGAATTGCTCGCGTGTTATTCGCCGTTCAAGTTTGATTCAGTTTCCGGTGGAGCAGTTTGTAAAGAAGCAAAAGTTCACTTTGCAAAAGGTCGTGGAGGCAAGTGAACGAAGAAATATGACGACTTCGGTTAACGGGAGCGGAAATAGAGAGAGAGAGAGAGAGAGAGAGAGAGAGAGAGAGAGAGAGAGAGAAATAGGGAGAAGGTGAAGGAGAGAAAAAAAGCATTTGCATAATCGCCGTGGGAAAACTCTCGCGAAAAGTCGCGCACTTGATTCCGTGATTAGCTTAATTCCTTCAACTGGTTAGAATACTCCTTTGGTCTTTGTGAATTTTTTCTTTGCCTCAGTAAAATAATATAAGATATCGAATTCTCTCTCGCGTTTTTTTAAAGCAAGAGTTATTATCTAATTTTCTATTTAGAAATTCCCGAGTAGATTTGATAATTTTATCAGGAAGCAAACAATTCTTTTATCTTATCTCTCATTTTTGGTAAAGTATTCCCGGAAACGATGACTAGTTATGCTGTTTTTGAACTCGCTTTGTTTTGACGTTTTTTTCTGATATGACATATAATATTTTTAAATAATTTACTACGCATTAATGGATTATACCATGCGGTATAATGGACATTCTTAGAATAGCACTCATTATATGTCAAGCGTGAATATCTCATATAACGATGCATTAATAAACGCATGCGCTGTTTGATTATTTACTAAGTATTACTTTTTGCGATTAAAATCAATAATATTGTAATATATAAACGTTCGATATTATTTTGCGTGATGATTATTCTTGAACGATGAAACTGTGTCTGCGAATCAGTATTTAATAAAGAGACATATTAAACAATTGTTTTCTATCAGTAAATATTTCTTTTTATTTGACAAAAGATTACTTATTTATTTTTTTTACCATCCGTAAAAGTTGTGAAAAGTTAATCAATTCCGAGATGGAATTCTGAATATATTTTTTATAGCTTTGAAAACGTAAGAGGTGACGTAATGTGCGCAAAGTTCTCGACAGTGATTTTCACCACGGCTTTCAAGTTTCATGTAGGTTCTGTTTTACTAATTGACCTCGTTTCATCGGTACCCCTCGGGCGGGCGAAAAGGAGAGGAGGGCATATCGCGCCGACGTCACGAGCTTCGCACAGCCGGTTTCTCATTACATCATTCCATTATCCTATTGCTGTGTGGCGTTCACTCCTCTAATCTGATTCGAGCCTTGGCGTGTCGTAGTCAAGACTATTCACGTTTGTCTCACGTCGAGGATAGATATCTCTTCTTATCGTCATCGGCTATAGTGACTTCATGAGAAATACTTATGCCATGTCACTATCAATTTTCCAGTAGCTACTTATGAAATTATCAAACTGTATTTCTTGTCTGTCAAATAGACGACGAACATCCACAAAGAATATTGTAGTCAGAATTCGCTTGTGTTAGTACATACGAATCACTATAAATATAAAAAAAGATTATTATTTATTTTTTGTTCCTTACTCTGTTATTAATCTCTCTCTCTCTCTCTCTCTCTCACGTTATATCTTTCTCAGTATCCATTTATCTTGTCTACTTTTATTATATCGCTCATTTTGCGTCTAAAAACTGTATTTTGCGGTTGCAGTAAAATACGACCGATAAAACGGAGTTTAGTTTATATAGGTCAAGCCATACTTAAGTGACAATCTGAAAGTTTCTGCACAGTGGTAATGTTGCTGCTTTCTGTCATAGCCAATGTTTTCGGTGACAGACATTACAGTTGCTCGATAAAGTTTCTTTTCGATTATGTAGATATACTATTTTCTTCATTCACAGGCATAAAAAGAATTTAATTTACAAAAATTTGGGCGCGGTATTCTTCATTGGCGCGTAATGAAGCATCTGAGTAATTCTATTTGACGTGCGACGGGAGAAAAAAGAATAGATAACCCAACGGTGTGCACCGTCTGGCATTGCAGTGCACGAAGGTGACTGCCGCAATAATTTTCCCGTTCCAGGTCTGTACGAACGGCGGTAAACACGAAAGTAAGATTTATTACACCGTTGCGAACTTACTTTCTCAAAAAAATTTCGATTTAATGTATTACATTATTCGTTCATGCGTTCTCTTCGCAATAATATTTTAGAGTCTCTTTTTTTAAAAATATAACAATAATTTAATTTGTTTCTATTCTTTAATCTGATATAAGATATCAAAAAAAACTAAAGCGCCTCTCGGATCAATAATACAATATATAATAATTTTAGTTTAAAAATCTGATAAGAATATAAAGAGAAAAAAATATCACGTGCTACTTCAGTGCTTTGGACAACGCGGCGATATATTTACAACTACAATGTAGCATTGAACGAATGAACAATATATTTGCGACATTCTAGTTGCACATTTTGTTGTATATATATATATATATACATTGCTATTATTTCTACGTTGTTATATATATATATATATATATATATATATATATACAATTATTTGAAATGTATCGAGTATCATTTGAAGTTTCGTAAATATTGTATATATCGATTTTAATAGACTCAATGTGAATCGGTCAATTTGCAAACAATATTTCATGATTTTGAAAATTGAGACAGGTGAGAGACCTCCTGCTCTAAAAGTGCATATTATTTGTTTGTTTCATTTTAAAAGTATACGTAAACGAAGATATGAAAAAACATAAAAATAATAAAATTTTGCATCGCGTTTTATTCGTACGAATAAATGTATAGTTTAATAAAAGTGTTCCTATTTTGAAATTACAGCAATTTTTTTCAAATTATGAATATAAAGTGCATTTATTGATAAATCCTTAATTTTTTTTCATTATAAATTAATAATTGAAGGTATCTATTGTACAGAATACGAGATTTATTATTCAATAAATCATCGAGATCGATCGTGCTATTTATTACGCAAATACTCCTTTGCGAATACCGCGAATTGTTAAAGCGACACTTCTCTTCCTGAAATAAATAATTCAATGCCAAGGGTTTCGTTGAGCAAAATCTACGAACGCAACTCCCATTTGACAATACTTTAACGGTCTTGCATGCGTATTTCCGCAAACGGTTTGGCAGCGAAAGTACCACTGGGAAAGCTCGTCAAATATTCCACCTGCAATAGGATTTTTGGCAAGCAGCCTACATCGAATTTCCCTGAACGCTTGTTGTAGCACGTTTCCATGCCACGAAACGCGAAAGCATTACTTCTGTTGCTCGCCTCATGGATTTTCTATTAGAAATTGCTAAGATAAAATCTTTGAGGGCAAGTCACTCCGCATATGTATTTCCACCTCACTACGTATTAGATGGATGATTTTGAGAGGCAAGCGTATCGAAAATACATTATATTTTATCGATATTGTCAAAATTATGTGAATTTTTATTTTTATTAATGTTTATTAAATTATATTATGGAAAAATGATTTACATGGTGTGGCAATAAAGTTCAGTGAATGTTATGAGAAAATAAACACCACTTATTAATGTACGAATGATCTGTATTGTATCTTTCAAAGTAATTCTTCTTACACTAAAAAAAAAGTTATGTTGTTTAAAAAAAAATAGTTTATTCAACCAAATGCACGGGCATTAAACAAATATTTGTCAATTTAAATAAATAAAAATTAAATAAATATGTTTTAAATTATAAAATTTTGTTATTCTAAATATATAAATATTTAACTAAATAATCACTGCGAACTAAACGCATTTAATCAAGTTAACATCTTTTTTCTGAATGTAAAGACAATAGTACATTTCTCATAATATTCACAGCTTGAAATTTATGACATTTTATGAAAAGTCATCTTTAGTCATCTTTCATCACCATAAGTTTTGTTGTCATTATAATGTCCAAAATGTTTATAAGTCGAATTCCTTTCATCGCCTTCGTTAATTTAGGAATTAAAAAGAAGTCTGCGGGAGCAAAATTGTGTATGGATCCAAAACAGTAACGCTAACTCAAGAATTTCCGTACATGTTTTGCATCAGAACCATGTGACAACAAGACTTAAAGCAACATTTAAAGATAACTTTTCACAGAGTTTTCGCAAGTTATATGAATGTTGTCAGAAGTATATTATCTTTAGGGGGAATTATTTTGAAGGATAATAAAGGTTATTTGTATATTAATTAAGTAATTATTTCTTTATAACGTTTGTCGAACTTTATTACCATATATTACAATTAAGACATATCTTTAATATTTCTATTATTAGTACAATAAGAAAAATTATATTAACCCATAATTTTCCCGTAATTTTCAAGATGATGATTGCCGATTGCGTGAAGGAAACAAAATCGGACTGAAGCGTTTCGAGGCTCTA